>NW_028277680.1:0-202625 GCF_059751315.1 Micrasema longulum
TGTAGCGGGAAGCTTCATAAAAATTAAAACAAAGAATGCAATTACCTACCATTTGAATTTCCGTCAATTTCGAGATTGTTACGCGTTTATTATGTTATATACCATATCTATGGTGTATAACTTAATAGTCGCGTACTATCGAGTACCTACCATGTTAATTTATAGAGTTATTTAATTGTTATGATCAACTATTCACATCACTATTTAAAACAAGGGTGCGTTAGGGTCACCATGCACTGGCAGTCCTTCATCCGACATTATGTACGGAGTGCGGTACAGTCCTCGTGTTCAGTGGACGGGCAGCGGCACACACAATAAAGACATTACACGCGGCTATACGAGTACCTACATTGCCATGCGCATAAATATTGAAGTAGCTAGAGCATCCTTTGAATGAGCCGGATCGGGATTTTTCAAAAGTATTATTTTAATATTAATATTCCAAAAAAATTAGAGAAAATAATAAAGGTACGCTACACTAATGATCGATACCATTTGAATGGCCAAAGAAGCAATAAACCATAAGATTTGGCGAGATCAAGGTATATCAATAAACTCAAAAAAGCGGTTGATGGAAGCCCTGGTATTCTCCGTTTTCCTATATGCGGCTGAAACCTGGACAATGCGTGAATACGAGAGGAAGAGGATCAATGCATTTGAAATGTGGTGTTGGAGAAGGCTGCTGCGTGTGCCTTGGGCATCCAGAAGGACGAATGCATCGATACTAGAAGAGCTCCATATTTTTTTATTTTTTTTTATATATAGGAGTTGCTTTATTATTTACCTTGCTTATAATATACAAGGTTTATATTTCCAAAGTGGATTTTTCTGCAATTAAATTTCTTTAAATTGATCTAAACTGTTGGGATCAGGTGGGATATACTAATGTGGGCCAATCAGGAACTTCTCAGCATTTGCTTATGTGGAGAGGAAACCACTCAAAACTCTTCAGGAGAAGCCGGCCTGTTGGCAGTAGTCAACAGGCCTTCCGTTCCACTAGAGGAGTGTTCGGCATTTTCTTCCCTACTTTGGTTTATTTTACCAATAGCCTGCACTATATTGATCATGTATAATACTACCTCTCGTGTGAGTTCTTTATTACCTATCACCGATGAGATGTCGCATAGATCTTCACCCAAGCTTCTGCAGCGCGCCTCCAGCTGTTGTCTTTGAAAGCTGAAAAGGGGGCAATGCATCAACAGGTGAGGGACATCTTGAGGAGTTTCATCGTCGCATGGGCAGCTGTCGATTTCGGAGATCTTGAAGCGATGCAGGTAGCTCATAAACCCACCGTGACCCGTAAGCATCTGGGTGAGCTCGTAGCCAGCATTCTGCTTTCTCCTGAAATCAAAGGCATGGAAAATGGTAGGGAAAAAAATTTTAGTTATACTTCCGGTAGGTTCACTTAAATAACGATCGTTCCAGACTTGAAGGGTTCTGCTTCTTATTTTCCTTTTGGCAAAACTGAGCGGGAAATCGGCAAAATCGGGGGCTGTCTTCTTGAGTGTAGCTTCCCGAGCCTTTTCGTCAGCCTTTTCGTTGCCAAGGATTCCGCAGTGTCCCCGTATCCAGCCGATGTACACGTCCTGGTGTCTGCATCGAAGCTTCTGGATATCTGTTCTAATGTCCATTACAATAGGGTTGACCGAATTTCGGTCAGTTATTGCATGGACGCCAGATTTGCAATCTGTCAGGATCGTTATTTTCTTCCATCTGTTTGGTGGTTTCTTCAAAACATAGACCAGGGCTTCTCTGATCGCAAAGAGTTCCGCCTGAAACACGGAGCAGAAATCGCCGAGTTTCAACTTTCTCGACGGCAGCTCTCTGACGCCATCGTAAGGTACAAACGCTGCACCCACTTTGCCGTCCAAGAGACTGCCATCTGTGTAGATCCTCAACTCTTCCTGCGCCGTCCCAGGCAGAACCTGATCATCATAGCCGTGATCTATCGGATAGCGCTCCGCCGGATGAGGAAGTGAGAAATAGTCTCCCACTCCCTGGTAAAATCTGTCCTGTGGCAAGTCTTGCAAAGTGAGGCTCTTCTTCACCTCATATGCTTCTGCAAGCTCCCTGATTCTCAAATCGAGTGGCATGAATCCACTTAAAACCTGTGCTGATACCAAGGAGATTGTTCTGTATCCCTTGCATGACCTGATGGCTATTTGTCGTTGGATGGAGTTCAATTTCTTCCGATTGACTTTCCTGTTGACCGCGTCCACCCACACGCTTGAGGCGTACGTAATCAGAGGCTCTACAGCGCCTACGTATATTTGCTGCATAACCTCCGGCGATGCACCCCATGTGGGTTTGGCGGCTCTCACGAGTTTGTTTGTAATACCTGCGGCTTTTTTACAAACACCGTCAACGTGTTTGGACCAATTTAGGTTGCGATCTATGGTAAGACCCAAAACCTTAAAGTGGTCCACATAGTTCAACTTGACTCCGTTCATATGAATGGTTGGCTGGCGGTCCTTTCTTCTGGTTATAAACATCACGTTGGTTTTGTCTTCAGCGAATTGGAGTTTAGCTTTTGAGCCCCATGTTGTGATAATCTTCAGCGCATTGTCTGTCATCCTCTCAAGTTCTGTTGTATTGTCTGCCACGGCTGTCAAGAGAAGGTCGTCCGCAAATGCCTTCAGTTCGACTCCCGCACCCAAGTCTTTCTGGAGTACATCATCTAAGATGTAATTCCAGAAGCTCGGTCCACAGGAGGATCCCTGAACGCATCCTTTGGTCGTTACCTTTTCGAGAGTGGCATCGAAGTGTGACAATACAACTTTCCTTTGTTGATGATAGCTCTTCACCAACATGAACAAGTTTTGAGGGCACTTCTTATTGCTCAGTTGGCACATTAAAAATGGCCACCAAGCGTTATCAAAGGCTCCTCTTATGTCGAGCGAGATCGCTATGATCATTTTCTTGTCATGCAGTGCAGTCCTGATTACCTTAACTGATGCGTTAAGAGCGTCTTCTGTTGATTTCTGGGGTGTAAATCCGTATTGTTTCTGACTCAACTTACCTTTGCGATGAAAATGCCATACTTTGCCAAATACCGAGATAAGTCCGATCGGTCTGTAGGACTTGATGTCTTGAAGGTCATCCTTTCCCGGTTTGGGTATGACAATGACCTTCGCTATTTTCCATTGAGATGGAAAGTGGCTCACTCTGAGACATGCATTATACATACCCAGTACCAGAGACCTGTTCACATTGAAGAAGTGAAGGCAGATGTCCGCGGTGAAATGGTCTTCACCGGGCGCCTTTTCTGGATTAATATTTGATATTATATCCTCAATCTCCTCTGCCGTAAATATCGGGTCGCTTTCTGTATAAGGTATGATTTCTGCTATCCGCCTGATGTCGATTTGCTCACTAGTCTCTTGTTGTGTATTGTCGTCCGGAAAGAACCTCTCCAATAGACGTCTAGCGCTTTCCTCAGCCGAAGCCAAGTATTCGCTGCCATCCTTAAGCGTCGCTAATGGAGTAGTCTTTTTCCGGTTGACCAGCACTCTGTGAATTGCAGACCAGGCGGTTTCTCTGTTTTGAGAGCCGCAGTAATTCTTCCAGGATTCCGTTTTTGCTTTTTCAATGGCGATTTTGTAGGCTTGTTTAGCCTCGAGGTACTCAGGAAGTGTCTTAGTCTCTCTACGGAGAGAACTTGAGTTCTGAAGCCTGTGCCTGCATTTCCTAGCAACTTTCTTTAGTTTATCGAGCTCAGTGTTCCACCAAGGACAGGGTTGCCTTTTGAAGGGTTTCCTGATTGGTATACTTGCTTTGCACGATTCGTCTAAAATTTCCATCAACAAAATGATTTTCTTCTCCAAATCCAGCGAGTTACTTACTTCGGAGAAAGAAATCTGTGATATTTTACGTTCCTTTAATTTACGTCGAACTTCTTTCGAAAATTTCTCCCAGTTGGCCTTTTTGTTGTTATAAAGCTCTATAAAGCTCTATTGAGCTCCATATTACAACTCGTCTATCAGTGGTGTGTTTGAGAAATATACTGTTTTTTTTTTGACATATTGCTAGACGTGAGACAGACAAGGCAATAATGTCTGTCCGAGTTGAAGGTAGAAGAAGCCGGGGTAGAATCCCATATAGATGAACTGACCAAATAAAGGTGGCTACGGGGCTAAAATTTGATGAGTTAGTTCGTCGGGCTGAGGACAGACTGGAGTGGAACAGACTAATCAGAAGTATTCATGGTGATCACGATCCTCAGCATTAAGGGACCGACTTGGAAGAAGAAGACAATAATGATCTTTCAACTCTTGTACAGAAGTCATTTGAAACCATTGAGGTTTAATATATGTGTAGGATTAGGTTGATGTGTGTTGGTTGGAGCTCCTACTCCAGTTAGAGATTGACAAAGAAGACACGAGGTTGCTGTTTAATGCGTATTTATTACATGGAGAATAAAATACAGCACTTGGTTGGGTAGCACGAGCGTAGCGGCGATGGTGGGTTGAGGAGATTGCACTTAAACTGAATGCTGGAACTGAGTGACTTCGTCGAGCTGGACTGAAGTGAACTGAACTTGTTGGGCTTATGACTGAATTGAACTTGTTGGACTGACTGACTGGCGTTGCGTCCTGTGGTCTCTTTATAGACCACATTCCTTTGTAGTTCATTTTTTATGGTAGGGACGATGTGAATGTACTGCAGAACAATTTTCTCGGTTTAACGTGCAATACTGTAAGAGTTGCATTATACGTATGTATTGGATTCAAGAAGAAATTATGATATTGCATCGTCAGTCATTAGTCCACTTCAGGTGAACTAATTTAACACGTGTGTGTCATCGATTATAGACAATGAACCCTACATATGGAGATAACACTCCATACAAATTCGAGCTAAAAAGTCGCCCCCAAAGGAGAGGAAATGACCAGCAGAGGGAGCGAGTATCGTCATGTCATATCACGTCGACTTTGACAAGCAAAACAAGTAGTACAGTAAAAAGCACGGACTTTTTACATTGGTCTACTGTAAGTTCTATTCAGAATGTCGCTCCCCTCCGCATACGCGTCACCTTTGTTAATCGTTTCACTATACGCTCGACTAACTGAGCAGGACAAAGACAGGAGATAGCTTACAACTGATAACATATTAATAAAACTTAAAATTTATTTTAACAGAGAGGGAAAACATTTTTGAGAGGGGAATATGGATGTCCAGGCATTTACAGGGCTTATGACCTGTCATTGGTTGGTTTAAATGGCCACTTTACACACTGTGTAACGTTTTTTAACATCAAAATAGCTATCTTTGCGTACATTTATAAACATTTTAGTAATTGCGGGGAGAAAAGTAGCCGGAAAATGCTCGCAACAGACTAAAGTCCGTATTATCAAACATATGCCAATTGGCCGCAGGTTGAAGGAACATATTTTGAACGCTTATGTTTACTCTTGTTATATACTTCAATGTTTGATAAACAAAATCTAACAAAACTAAAACAATTTCGACATTACAGCAGGCTGGGCCATGATAGATGGAGTCTAACCTAGCCAGAAGACACTTCATATTCATGTTCAAATATATAATACAGATTTCTGGTAATAAATATATATGTCTATACAATCCATACTAATATTATAAATGGGAAAGTGTATTTCTTTGTGTTTTCTTTACGTCTCAACGGAGCGACCAATTTATAGATTTTTTTGCTAAAGGATAGCCGGAAAGGTGAGCAATGGAGAAGTTCAGTGTATTTTCTTATATTTTTTATTTGTTAATGGACTATTAAATTGAGCCAAAAAAAATATTATGATTTTTATTCATTGTATTATCAGTGATATGATTTTTTAAAGTTAAGTATTTCTGAAATAACTCCGCTCCTGACCTCAGAGGTTCTTCTCCGTCGGTTTTTTCGATTGTTTCGTTTACGGTAAGCAAACCGGATATCCTTCACAGCTCTCATATCATTGGTTAGTTCATATGAACCTGTTACGTCGTTCAAAGCAGTTCGTTTTTTTTGTACATTTTAAAGAAACTTTGCCGTACAATTAAATGCTCTAATTTTTATCGTGCGCCAAAAAACTTTTTTTGGATCTAATTTCCCGTAGGGCTGAAGAAGATTTTTTTCTGTCTCCATTTTCAGCCGAAAAAATGTGCGGAAGTGAACGTTAATGTCGAGCAAATCGCTATTGTCATATGGTCCTGTCCGTGCGTGTTCACACAAAACGGTTATTGTTCCCCGGAGATAGCCTGCCCGTCTATTTCAGTGGCAAAATCTCGGAACAATTTTTTCAACAAGTCTTAGGACAATCAATATTTTATTGTACACGTGTAAACAGCCTTTAAGGAGATCAAAGGTAAGTGAAATATGCCAGATGGAAGTTGATAAATGAGGGAGAGAATGAAAAAACATGGTTATGCATATTTGATGAGAATGGAGCCATCCAGACTTCCTCACATTGCATTCCACGGCTAACCTTAAGATAGACGACACCCAGGCAGACCACCAAAAAAATGGATCGACAGCTGAAAATTGTCCTCACAGGAGGCTAATACCCCTTAAAAATCTGGCAATTAAAGAAAAAGAAGAAAAAATAAGTTTGTAATTTATTTTTTTAATTACCAATCCGACACTGTCTACATTTTGGTGGACCAGAGCCTTAGTATACTCCTTACAAATAATATATGGGCACCTGAACACAGGACACCGGGCTCCGGGCCCCTACAAGGCACTGCGCGTAACCCCCGGGACCCGAAGTGGTATTCCTGACTCGATAATCGTGTTTCTATCTTTTTCACCGATCGCGTTTTTTTACTATTTGGTTTAAGAGGTCGTGCCGTTATTTTGTCGGACAACATTTGGTGCTGAAATGAAAGATAAAATAACTTAAAATAACGGATATAATAGATAAAAATACTATGACTGGATTCATGTACTACTTTTAAGTCTCATTTATTTTATTTTTTTAATATTGTTTTTGACGTGGAAAGTTGGTTGGTTGTTTAGGAAAAAAACGCATTAGATTTAAAGATTGAATAGTATAAAAGTGAATGGAATTCTATAATACTTTAGTGAATCATACTAGAGTCCTAGGTTCAATTATGTATCTCTTTGCTTGCACTTAAGGCTGTTGTCTGGTAAAACGAACGCAAAATGAGGAAATCATACTATTTTGCCATTTTAAAACAAATGTTTTTTTTTGATCGCGCAATAATAAAAAAATATAAATTAGATAAAAACAATAATTTTTAAAGGTATTTCTGTTAAAAAATATACTTAAAAGTTTGATGTAACTAAAATATAATTATTTTTAGACCGGCGGATTACGCCATTTCACATTTAGACTAAACTTAGGTATCTAGGATCTCAATAAAGATTACGTATCGAACTAAATTTTTTGACAAAATTTAAAGATAATAAATTGAACATGAAAGTGGCCGAAGTAAAATTTTGATTTCCAGTTTTTGAAAAGAAATACAAGCAAAAATGCTTAAAAAAATCACATACATTTTTGTGACATTTTTTTTTATTTCTACGTAAAATTATGCCTTCGGAAATACTTTCAAAAAATATATTTATTGAAATATTTTAGTAAATTTTTTTTTTTATGGAATCGTTTTCTCTTTTTTTTTTAAAGAACATAATTATGGTAGTAATATTTCATTTATAACAATGTCTTATTTACGTTTTTATGACCTTCATCCCTGACCTTACCGGTACCAAAAAGAGCAGGTTCCATAGTCACATAGTGGTGGGGAAAACGAATTCTCCCTGTAAATAGGGTTCTAGGTATATTGGATGTTGAAATTGTGACAATAATTGACACTGCATACCTACATAATAAATATGCGCAGCCATACGTTTTGATTATATATCTGTTAATTTATCAATAAGCAAAAGACTCTTCACGACGAGCAAAATCGGGTTACGGTCCCGTGGCTAGTGTTGCGGACTCACGGATTAGAGGTCCGAGGTTCAAACCACGAGGTAAATTATAATTACGCTAATATTTATTTCCATCCTACAATACCATATTGTAACAAATATTGTACAATTGAATAATAAACTATTTTTGAATAATTGATTTTAAAAATATTCCTTAATCTAGTTCACTAATATGGTCTTTTCATTTTAAGTTTTGGTCTATGTATACACCAAGGTATTTAATTTTATCTGTTGTATCAAGTATTGAACATGTTAGATTGCAATTAATTTTGTAGCAATTGCTTTGGTCAATAATTATTTTTACAACGGAATCTAAATTTGTTTTTTTAATAAAATGGGATGATTTTTGTCTTTTCCGTATTTAAAGATAATATATTTTTGTCAACCCATAATTAAAATTTACATTATATATTAAACAGGGATGGAGAACATTTCAAAGAGGGGAATATAGAAATCTATCTTTGTTTTATTTATAAATTAGAAAAAATATTTCTATGTTGACTCGCTCACTAAACTAGCGAGACGTAATTAATTCGGATTTTCTAGCATGTCGGCAAGTTTAAAAGTAAATATTTCACTGTTCATTTGTATCAAATCAATTTGTGTGTTGTGTTGTGATTAAATAATAATAAAAAAACTTGGACGTTAAACAGGAACGCGATGTTTGTGGGTAGACGAAATGGAATCTGAATAATTCTGCTGATATTTAGGAGTTGGACAAATAAGTTACGATTCCACAGGAGTCTTCGAAGTGGAATAACAATAAGGACGTGGAATTCCACAGACCTAAAGATTTATTTGTTTGCCACTGTTCTACCGATGGTACCGATGTACCTACGAAGCTTTAACAACATTTTTTATAAACCAAAATTTCCACAAAGACGAAGTCTTGTGGAGAAAAAAAAAGGATATTTAACCTTTTGTACAGTTACATTTACACTTAAGCAGGATTAATGCCATCAGTACCAGTATAATTGCCTGCAAATAACTGAAAAAAGCAGCACAGAATATTTAGGTATAAAAATTGATAAAAATATAATATGGAAGGAGCAAATTCTTATTCTTCTAGTGCCTTGCCGGGTCCCCCTGACGTTGGCGATCACTACAGCAAAAGCATATGTATCTGTCCTGCACTCATTTTACATTTTGCAGCCAGGACGGCTGCTTATTGATGTACTCGCCGTAGTGATTCCTGGGAAAAGATGACCAGAGTGGTTTTTCGTTGCCTTCTCTGGTGGATTATCTGTCGGGGTTACCTTCCCTTAGCTGGTTGGTTTTGGTTTTGAGGCGCCACAAACTCGCCTTTCATCCTTTCGTTATCTGCTGCAATCACACCGTTATGCGTGTGATCCCATAGGAGCAAATAAATCATGCAAATAGAACAAATTTTATTTTGTTTATATTTATTAAACTAAGAAACATATTAACAATCGAAAATTTTTAATTAATTTACTCTGCATTAGCCCAAACCATATTTCTGTACGGAACAATCAGATGAGGTGGTATCTTTAGATCATTGTATCGCTATTATTTCTTGAATTAGAGTTAAAATTATCAATCAACAGATATACGAGGTGTGTTAAAAAATAACGGAAACTTTTAAATTTTGCGGGTTTGGAGAGTCCGATTGTCATTTTTTTTATTATGTTGGTTTATATGCCTATGAAGTTTGCTAAAATTTTCAATGCATGCATTGTTTACTTTTTCTGTGGCAATTCAATCAAAATTTATTTGTTTTTAATATTGTTGACTCCCTTTCGTGCTGCTGCGGATATCCTAACCAATCTTCTGAACACATCCTGTGGTCTTGTTCCTTTTCCCTTCTCTATGATTACCGAATGGAGCTTCTCGCTACTATCCGTGGCCCTGTTATAGGTCCTGTCGGATATACAGATCTGGTGGCTTCTAAAAAGAATTTCAAGGCTTTTAAAAAGTTTTGTAATCATTTCGGCGAATTGATTATGTCCAATCAATTTAATCCCAGGCAGTGAAGAATTCACTTCCCTCTCTTCTCAATCCAATGAAGTACATATTATGTACTTCTGGATTACTTTCTTTCAGCACAAAGATGCTAAGGCTACCAGATTTCAGAGAGCTCCTTCGGGCAGCTTTTCTCGTTTGACAACGAGCAAATTTTCCGTGTATGTGGGCACCGCCAAGGAGACTTATGTCCTCAGATGCGGTGTGCGGTATGTGGTGGGTAAGCTGTCTGTGGCAACCGCTTAGGTTAGACGTGTTCGGCGTGCTCGGCGATTTTTGTCTTGGCGTTCCAGAATGCCTCCACTGGGACGATTGAGCCTTAGTTTCGACGTCATATCCGTAAACTCATGTTTTGTCACCTGTCATAACACGTTTCAGTAATTCTGCATCGTCGCTAACTTCGTTTAGTGACATCTGAGCAACTTCCATTCGCCGCTGTATTTGTTCGAAATTCAACAATTTTGGAACAAATTTTGCTGGCACGCGTTTTATACCCAAAACATTCAACAAAAATGAATGGCATGAGCCAATATATATGCCAACATTATCATTGACTTCTCTGATTGTAATTAGGCGATCGTTCATAACCATTTTATTCGCTTGTTGATGTGCTGGGGCGTCCGGGCCGTTCGTCATCTTCAACGTCTTCGTTGCCATCTTGAAAACGCTTATACCACTCGTAAACTCATGTTTTACTCATGGCAGACTCTTCATAGTCTTTTGTTAAAATTTCACACATTTTGTTAAACTTTATTTAATTTTTTTCACAAAATTTGATACAAATTCTTTGATCAATTTTTTTTAACAAACGAAAATCGCCGAGCTCATAAACCTAAGTGGCTGCCTACTGATTACTGATAATATATTGTTATACAAACAAGCAAATTAAAGTAACATTTTAAATTTATAAGCAAAATAAATTAGTACAAATGTAAGTATTTTTGCTTTTTAGGCAACATAAATATTATATATAGTAATGCTGTTAATTGTGCGGATTAAAAATACATTCAGGAACAATGTGGAAGAGGCTAGGATTGTATGCCAGGATAGACGTGTGTGGCGGTCCATTCTCTCTGCCTACCCCTACGGGGAAATGGCGTGATGGTAGTAGTAGTATTAGTTCAGGAACAATTCTGCATTTTTACGACAGTAAATAAGTTCAGTGCTACGAGAAATCGGATAGAAAAATATTTTCATACGCGCTGTAAAAATTAGAGCTTTTTAGAGCATGGCGAAGTTTCTGGAAAACGTACGAAAATTTTTAAACTACATCACAAGTTCTTAAGAATCAACCAAAGATATAATGTTGTGATAGATTTTCAGTGTCTGTAAGTACTTTAAAAAAAATGTATTCTGTTGTAAACCGTTAGAGGGAAAAGTTTATTTTTTTTAACAATATTAAATTACTTGAGGTCTATGAAATACTATCAAGTAAAAAAAAAAATTGTACTTACTAGTAGCATAAAAAATATTTTTAACGGTTCATTGCATTGGCCACGCCCTTATACGTCACAATTCATGTTAATTTTGAACTTTGTTTGTAACCTTTTAAATTTTTAAAGAACATCGTCACGAATCTTGACGTCAAAATTGTCAAAGCCAAACATGTCGCGTTTTTGTAAAGACATATTTAAAATTAAAAAAATAAAAACGATGTGTGAAAACGTTACTCCAAAATATCCATATTGATTTAAAAAATATAATTTATTTTATAAATCTATTTAACATATTTTTATTGGTATAAGTAATGTGTTATATTTCCCTATTCTATTTACAATTTTTTTTTTTTTTAATCTCAATTGTTGAAACAATTCAAAGGAATTAAAACGGCTCTATGAGTCTGTGTTATGTTCAAAATATGAAAAAAGAAGACTGAAAAAGATTTCCGTTGAGTTAAACATTCAAACAGATTTTTTTCATAACAGGCAATATTGCATTTAGAGGGTTTTATCAATATATAGACGGTATAATGATTTTTCAAATGACAATCTTTTGTAAGATTTTTCGATACTAAATAGGTGTGTAAACTTAATCACTGTATTCGAAAAATGATGGTATCTGCTTACCCTTTCAGAGAAACCACGCGGTGGTATGAATTAAATATTATTTATTTATCAAACCAATCACTGGAAAACACTGTTTAAAAAAATTTGGTCCGAAAATAACTGGTCGAAAATGCATTATTATCTATTGTTTTACTCAAAGACAAGTGACCAGAGACTTATTGCCATTTAGTATGCATCTCGTTCAAAACACAAAACAATCACGCGAACAATGTAAATTAGGGCATTTTAACAAAAAGAATAAAATAACAGTATGTTTGCAAGAAAATGTTTATATTGTAGGGTGAATTTTTTTATCAAGTGCATACTTTTATACATGTTTTATTTTTGATTGTTTGAACTTTAAAACGTTTGGATTTCGTCCTAAATTGGTTCCTTATTCCGTGATCAACTCGCGATACAGGACGTATGGGTAATTGACTGGGGACTTGTGGCCCACCAATAAGTTCTAGTGTGGTTGGACCCTAATGATCTAATACGTTCGATTTTCGTTCGATATTCAAATTCGAAATGAGTCCTTTTATTGGAATTCAAATAGCTGTCAGTTTGTGGAACAATAAATAAACGGAAGCTCTTATTTTAAATCTGATACTAGGAGGTACCTACTTCGGGAAAAGAGAAATAATATAAATAGACACTTAAATATTTACGTAAGAAATTTTCAAATAAAATTATTCTTTTGAAAAAACATAATATTTTGTTAGATAACAATAAAAACTTTACCTATCAATAATGTGGAAGTTTAGAGGTTTTGCATTTTTTAAAATTGTTTATATTTTATACAGTCTTATAATTTTGAAATAATTCCGCAAGTGACGTCACAAGTTCTAGTCAGTAAGTTGTGCTGATTGGTGAGTTGGCTTACGGAAAATCATAAATTTATCAGAACACACCTCTTTACTTACTTTCATACAAAAACACAAAAATACACCATTTCGTTTACTACAATTTATTATAAATGATTTTTATTTCGGAATTTCACAGGTCTGTCTTTAAACCGTATTTTTTTAAATGTTAATTTATCATTGTTAACTGTTTGCTTCTGTAAAACAAATGAATGAATAATAATAAATAACACTCCGTCATCGGTTGATTCGGAAGAACTTGTGATGTAGTTCAAAGTGGTTCATTTTTATTGATTTTTTCGTTCAATTTCGAGATATTTCGTTGCACAGCTAAATTCTCTAATTTTTACCGCGTGCAAGAAATCATTTTTCATATCTCAATCCCCGTAGCACTAGCAGTTCCATATCCAGGCGGATGAAGAATACAACCATGTGAGTGAAATAGAACCAGAACCCTGGACAAGCGTTTCAAAATGTAAATAGAGTAGAGATAAGTCCGACTCGTAGAGTGTGATTGGCGCATTTTCCTTCCACACTTGAGGTTCCTGGTTCGATTTCTGAGAAAGTGGAGACGAATTATTGATCAAAAAAAATATTTTTCGCTACAATATTTCATTGTTCCTGGACGGGCACCTGAAGCGTAAGACTGATAACCTTGTCTTCATGTAACACATGATTGATATATGCCGTATTTGATGCACCAATGCGGTGCTCTATTATAGGGGCATGACAATAATTATGAATTATTAATTTGAGACCCAGTGTTTATTAAATCATTTGATATCTGGGGTTAAGATTACGGGGTTGTACTTTAAATGTAGGCACAACTACAGACGACAACTCGCGACGTCACGGGCGGAGAATTTTAAAATTCCTGAACTAATGCATAAAAAAACAAGTTTTTTTAAAAATTTGACTTTTAAAAAACTACTGAACATATCCTGAACAACTTATAATGGTTCAAATTCAATATTCTTTGATCCATGCATGTATAGGTTCTTTGCCTATGTTAAGCCGCCATCTTGTGCTGATCCAAACTACTTACACAAACAGATAAGCAAATAATTGAATCGCGATTTTTTCCCTCGATTTCCCGCTTTCCTGCCACACGCGTCGCCCGACCAATCAGCGCCCTCCGCGGCGCCGCGTTCCGTATTCAAATGAGCTTTCTGCCATATTGGAAAACCACGGTCCTAAAATAAAACACTGTATCTTACAAAAATATTTCAGATAATCAATAAAAATGCATTTATCTTCAAAATGTTTTAAAATCACTGAAACTGCAATAAACTGTTTTAAAAAAAAACTGAGTTACATGTCGAGAATGTGCTTTGAAATTCAAATAACTATCTAAATAAACTCCGAAATACTATATATTATACACACAATTTATAATTGAACAATAAATATTGATATTGTATCCCTGGGGTATATTTTTTCTCCAAATATTAATATATTTTGTTTTTGCGATATTTAATTTTAATTAATTCACTTTTAACTTTTTTTTTGTTGATATATTTCCTAAATAGTAATTATTCTTATTTATCACTGTATCACAATGAGGAACTTCAGTCCTACTGGGAATTGGATACAAAAAATGTTTTCTTGCGCGCGGTAAAAATTAGAGCATTAAATTATTGAATAAAATTTCTTAAAAATGTACGAAAAAAATAAATATATTTTAATAAAAACGCACTACTTTGAATGACGTCACTGGTTCATATGAACCATCTTATGATATGAGAGCTTTGAAGGATATCCGGTTTGGTCACCGTAAACGAACCAATTGGAAGAATTGTCATAGAACAAACTCTGACATCACACGTGGAGTTATTTCAGAAACAAGAAAAATAAAAAAATCATAGCGCCAATAATACGATGTATAAAAATAAATATGTGGCTTAATTTAATATTCTATTAACAAATAAAAAAGAAAAAAAAGACAATGAACTTTCTCATTATCTCATATGTTGACTGGTGCATCATTTGTAAAAATGTTGGATTTCACAATATTTTAGAGATTCGCAGATTGATGAGGAATTATGTCAGAACTGCAGGACGCGAACCTGTTTGGGGGACAAACAGGAGCTGGCAGCCGATAGAGATGCGTGGAGGCTTTTTGTGGACAACATATGCTCCAACTGGTAGTGGACATGGAATAATGATGATAAATATAAATAAATGCCCACTATCAACACCAAATAGTGCAAAAAGCATTGCATTGGGACACCAAATGCCGCATATTATAATCATCTGTTACATTGAGGTATGGTGTTTAGTGTTACGCTTCAAGTGTTATTCTGGGGATATTGAAATAATTTTGTTTAAAAACATCATTAAATCAAATATCTCGTGTAAATCTTGAAGGCATCTAACTCAAGAATTCAAGGATGGAAGGCAAACGCTCCAATTCCTACATTACGAGGCTGACTTTTTTCTACTCGATTCATCATTTTTATCCAAATATGTCAATGGTGACGAAAACATTCGTATTTCACACACATAACTGTATTCATCATCTGTCTGGACACAGATTTTGTAGATGAGTACCTACTTCTGAGCGACTTTATCAAAAGGCGGTCTCTATGGTGTAGTGGTTAAGACGCTTGACTCACACACGGAAGGTTCCGGGTTCGATTCCCGGTGAGAACACGAAAATCTGATGTAATTTTTCTCAAGCCTGGGTGTTTTGTGATGTAATTTACCACTGTTATTGGGCTTCCTAGCCTGGTGTGGTGCAAAAAAAAAACAAAAAAAAGATTTGCAGGTATATAAACAAATATGAAGAGCGTCAATAAGATGAAATTTGGAATTCTAGGCCTTACAGAAATTTTCATAAAGCTGGTTTAAATGATCACCTTAAACATAGTGTTAAATTCTCATTTAAAAATCTTGAATAAAGAAATCGAGTTGGAATAATAATTTCATTTTGAAGTGGTTGGCGCGTTCATCTACCATTCTTAAAGTCCTAGGTTCGATTACTGGAAGGAAAGACTTGAAATATTGACTTCAAAGGTAGCTGAAACGACATCATATGTTGTGTTCCTGGACTTGCACCCAAAACGTAAGACTGATCACCTTACCTTTATCTAACAGATGATCTATATAAGTTGAATTTGCCTTACCGATTCAGTACCCATGCACCACTTGGTGCAGAAAGGGAAATTTTTATGATTATTATGAAAATTCTCCCGTCAGCATGTCTATGTTTAATCAATTTAAAATATTTAGTTATGGCGGGTGCAGTGCTTTGATTCACGGACCTTTTATGTCTATTAGAACGTGCCTCAATCACCACTCAACATTTCTCTTGAATAAAAATGGCGGACACGTTTTTCACATCGATAAATTCAAAATACCAATTTATTATTCTACGTCTAAATAGTATGGGTAAAATATAACCCCGTACGATTTTTTTTTAACTCTTGTGTGGATGTGACGTCACACTAGTCGACACACGATACAAGACTTGAAATATTTTTCTTTTAAATGATGAATTTGTATTTTTCATATTTTTTATTTTATTTTTCATAATCTTCAAATGGATATTTTCACACCGGATATGGAAAGTAAAATTAGTATAACTATGCTGGATTATAAAACAAAAATATTTATTTAACCTCTCTACCTGAAGAATCATGTCCGCAAATACGGCAATACATCTGTATTAGACAGAGTACGAAGATAGAACACATAACAAGGTAAACAGAGACGCTGTTCTGTAGGCGCTGTAAGGGTAAAACACGGTCTTAATTTATATAATTAATACGTATTCCCGTATTTTCTCACTGGATTATGGCACTAGAGCAGTGATTTTTTAACAATTATAATTTTTTGAGCACGATGAGGACTCTCAGCCAATCACATGAGGAGATAAAACGAAAAACTAACCCTTCACTATCAGAAGTCAAACTAGAGGATAGGTCATGGGGTCTATCACAAACTCTGAATTCGGTAACAGAAATTTCAGGTTTCTGGGCCCCAAAATATTAAATATGTTACCCAAACATTGCAAAACCGTGACCCGGACTCAATTGAATAAATTTGTCAACAATTGGTTACTGGGTTTAGGTCAAGAAAAATCGGAAAATTTACTCAAAATACATTCCCAAATAATAAATTAATATTGTATAACTGGTAAACGAACCAATAGGTAGTAATGTTATTGTTTATTTTTGCATAAAAATGTCTGCCTTAAAACAGGTTGTACCTAGTTAGGCAGACTAGACATGATCCAGAGAAGTCTGTTACCTAAGTGTGCATGTAGTAGATAAAATAATTGTTATTTTTTTAATTATTATTATTTTTATTTTTACGAATAAATAAATAGCTAAAAAAAACTTTTGTTCAACCAGCCAATAGTAGGCAAGCCAACGTTCGGGCAAGACAACGTCTGTCGGCTCCAATAGTATATATTAAAAAAAACAATTTAGACTCACTAAAAAAAACAATTAAGAACAATGTTTTTAGAAAAAAGTAGTTATGCAATAAAAATAAAAGGATTAAACAAAAAAATAACAAAAACTCTTTTAACATAAATATACATGGAAACAATAGAAAAATAGAGTAAGGAGCTTCATATTCATTTAATATTGACTAACTGTGGCACTATCCAATGTCTCCTTTATTTGGTATTCTGTTACTTTTTGTCATCAGAAGTCAAAATCTGCCATTTATCGAATCTTCTAAGATCAACTTTTGTTTGTATGCCCCGGTGTTTGGAATGGGATGTTAGATTAATTAGTCGATTCGTAACACATCTTGAAATTCTTTGGGATCTAGATCTTCCGGCCTTTCGTAGATCTCCTAACTACTAAAACAGTGTGGATTGAAGAAGGATTGACATGGGTTTGCTTGAAGTCTTATATGCTGATCGTGTTTCTAAATACATTACATACCATTCTGCTACTTTAGTACCCCCGTTAGACTTTGCTACTTTCCATCTATTTGTTTCTTGTACATATAACTATTGAAATTAGCTAAGGCCATATATATTATGAACAAAAATATTATTTTTTTTATTGAAGACTGCATAATTTTTAGAAGAATGAAATTAGAAAATAGGTATCAAGTTTATTAGAGAGATTTGAACCTCCACACCGATTGATGACACAAGTATTTTTACATAAATCTATATATAATATTTATTTATTTGGTCGGCCTAGTGGTGAAATGACAGCGCGTTTGGCTACCATGCTACAGGTGTCGGGTTCGATCCCCGACATTGTTGATATGAAATATTTTTTTACAAGGATGTTCTCACACCAGAATATTTCATAGTCCTGGACTGGTACCTAAAGCGTAAGACTGATCATCTTACCTTCATGTAACAAAAATGATCAAGATACGCTACGATTGTTGTACCGATGCAGTGCCCTATGCACCATTCGCTGCGGAAAAGGAATGATGTGATGATAATATTTATTTACTTAACGTTCATTTTGTAGAACTCCATATTATAATTTTAAAGGTAAAATTAAACACTGATTCGAGTCTATCAATTTAGTCGACTCAAATCAGTGGTTGATTATAATATTTAAATTATGTCTGTAATGCCTTCATGTTGTCACTATTTTTTTTTTAAATTTCTTCATTCCTCGAAACAAGTAGATGTTTCCACCTTCCTACCTATTTGATATAATTGCGCATGCGTCATGGGAGGGCGAAGCCGCCTCACAGTTATCCTGCGATGTTGTTTATTGATATTCACTCCTCGCTCTCTTTCGCTCGCGTCGGGCCGCGCCCGCGGCGTGCGAACGAGAGCGCACGGCGCGCTACTAGGCGGCCCCTTATTAAGGAAATGTGTCGCAGTTTTGCGGACACGGCACTAATAAACCGCGGAGGGATATCTCTTTATTTGCGGGCAATTATGGCCCTTAAGGAAAGCGGCGTCCGTACCGAGGCCCATGTAAGTTGCGAGGATTGTTTGAGTTCACTTTCCGAGAAAATGATTTATATTGATTTTGTAAGAAGTATATCATCATTTTTTGTATAGTTTTATTATCATCATTGTCAGCTAAAAAATGTGTTTTTCGGGGTAAATGTACGCAAAATATTGAAAAATAAATAAAACATCTAATCAATTTCAAAACTTATGTAAATAGGAGCTAAATGCACAGTTCCTTTGAGACCATTTTTACAAAAATGCTGTGTATTATCCGAAAATGCCGTATTTAGCAAGCGAATTGCTCTATTTATGGGTAAATTCTGACTTGCATTTGTACGACTTTTGGGTGCGTAAAATAGTGCATGCGATTTCGCTCTAGTATAATTATTGGGAAGATGCAAACTAAAGTATCGAATTACATTTGTTTATATGTACATAATTTGTTCATTGATTTATACGCCCTATAGGCTTTAACATTTAATAAAAATACATTTTAGTGTAGCAGTATAACATAAGTGTATTTATTTTTTAAAATTTATTTAATTTCTTTTAACTTCATTTATTTTATTTTATTTTAATTATTTATTTTTTTTATTTGGGAAATCAACAGTTCTACATACATATTTTTAGTAAACAAACAGATATAGTGTATGAACTCAGAATTAATAACAGATTTCCACAAAGTATACAAAGTTAGTAAAGAAAATATATTACATATCAAATAAATAAATACAATTTATACATATAAAAATGTTATTTTCATGTACTCAATAATCAAAGATTTTTAAAATATTTATTTTAAGATCATTAAGTTACTGTAAATTGGGCGAGATAAGGACAAAAATGCTTGAAGAGAGGATAAGGAGGGGAGGGGAGATGTACATATTTATTATTATAATGTCTACTAAGTTACATAATACATTTTTAGTGTAAATTTTAAATCTGACAGAGTGATGTTTGTGTAATCTATATTTTTAAATTTTGTATTGTATATTGAAAAAGCCCTACGAAAAAAAGCATTTTTAACATACGATGTTTTACTTATTGGTACATGAAACAGGTGGTACAGTCTACAAATCCTGGCTGGCATATGTATTGTTATTAAACCAAGCAGCTCTGTACAGTCAACCATTCCTGTCATAATTTTGTAAAGCAGTAGTTGGTCCGCGCACACTCAGCGATATCGTAGAGAAATGATTCCATGGAAGGTTGAGGCAGTGAGAGTAGATACATAAGAAATACCGGTTTTGTATTTAAGGGACTTAATAAATTTGTTTTGAATATTTTCTATTCTACTTATATATATGCCATACTGGGGATTCCATATCTGAGAGGCGTATTCCAAATGGCTTCTGACAAATGAATAATATAATTAAATAAGGGCCTTTGGATTATCAAAGTGTTTACTCATTCGAATTATGAAACCTAACATGCTCAATGCTTTGGAGGTAATTTTATTGATATGCGATTCAAAAAGTAGTTTTGAGTCTAAAACAATCCCAAGATCTTTAATTTCGTGCTTTCTCATTAGTACATTATTGTTTAGTTTGTAATCAAAATAAAGAATTTTTCTTTTCCTTGTGAATGTAATACACACATTTATTTATATTAAAAAGCAGTTTATTTTCAATACAATAGTCAGTTAGACGATTAAGATCGAAGTGAAGTTAAAAGAAAGAATAACATAAGAAAGACTAAAAGAAACAATAACAAGTAGAAATAAGAAAATCTACCCACATCGGTATATGGATATACAGTGAGATATTAAATATATTTACAAATAAAAATATACACAGATACATATATATGTAAATGCATACATACACACACGTATATATCGGTAGTCAGATGGCAGAAGAGATCATCTTTAATTTTTAAAAATGTTCAAGAGAGCTGAAACAAGACTCAATTTCAAGATTTTAATCGAAAAACTCAAGTATTTTAGGGTTACCTTTCAAAAATAAATTGCGATTCTAAATAATTACGTTTTTTTCTATTTTTACTTACTAAATTATTTATTTAAGCTTTTGAAAACTAAAAAGACAAAAAAAATACAAACGGTCCCTTCTGCCATCTGACTACCGATATACACATATACATACATGTATATATACCAAAATAAACGAAACGTTTCGTAAACGTACATAGTGTATACATAAATAAACATAAAATATTACATAAAAGTAGGTAGGTACGCAATTAAACGTTTTTGGAAAATTATAACAGCTTTAGACAAAAAGAATAATTAATCATTATTACGAGGTAAAAGGAGGTATTATTTAAGTCTAGGTAAGTAAACTGCAAAAATTCAAAGCGATTTTTACTGCAGTTCAATGTTTTTTTAAACATGTTTTTCATCATCTTCCTGTCTCCTTTAAAACGCATTATCTGATCCCACATTCCTGATTATTTGATTCGTATAACGTATAACAAAAGCTTTTTCACTTATTTTAGTTTACATGCGCGAGTTTTATCAGCCTACTCAGAAACAGCAGTTATTTGA
Source organism: Micrasema longulum (assembly GCF_059751315.1). Classification (NCBI taxonomy): domain Eukaryota; kingdom Metazoa; phylum Arthropoda; class Insecta; order Trichoptera; family Brachycentridae; genus Micrasema; species Micrasema longulum. Next base: position 21,185 of record NW_028277680.1, read on the forward strand.
AAGTAATCATGTATATTTATTTAAGTAAAAAAATGAAACAATTCTTCATTCGACCAGTCCGTTTTTTTAGTTGGATGAAAGTTATTTCTTACGGCAATAAATCCGCTAAATAAGGTACAAGTTTGTTTTTCAAATAAATAAATTCGGTGTTTAGTCAGAAAAAATTTATCACCCTAAAAACTACCAGTTTATCATGACAATGTATGTCACTGGTATTCGCCACGTGGCGCTCACACGGCCAAACCCCTAACTTCAATTAAGAATCTGTAATACAATATGACAGGGGTTCTTTCCTCCCATAGAAGGGGTGTGATATTTGCTTAGACCGTTGAAGTAATATCGTGATTTTTTCACACCTCAGCTTAATCTTAATTGCAAAATATTAGTGGTGGTCACATATACTAACAGAGACGTACGCGTCAGTTTTTCATCATTATGAGACTCGGAGTTTGAAGAGCAATCTCATTCTCGACCAATGGTTAGAACTGTTTTTTTCTTTTCTTTTCAAAATTCTAAATATGGTTAGTTCGCCGTACCCTTTACAAAATATTGGTTTTTGTTGTCCTCTTCGCTATACCAGATTAAATTCCATTTTATATATGCCAACTTGTAAAAACAATTGATCGTAGTAATGCAGAAAACATCCAGCCATAGAAAAGTGAAACTGAGATAATAGCATCTCTATGAAACAAGTGAATAATCAAATGTACACAACAGTAGGAATATTTTTGACTTTTGACAAGGGATAAAAAAAATATAAGATTACCAATGAGGAGAAAAACAGAATCCCAAAACTCATAGTACAAGGGGTCGAAGCTGTATAATGAGTTACCTGAAGAAATAAAGGGGAAAGAAAATATTGAAATATTTCAAATTAATTTGTAAAAATATGTTATTAAGAAATTTTGATAAAAAAATTGTAATGATATTAAAAGTTTTTGTTAGTTCTTAAGATTAACAAATTACAACAGGGATGGAGAATACTTTAAATAAGGGAATATTGAAGTCTAGGCATTTACAGGGCTTATGACTTGTCATTGGCTGGTTTAAGTGGCCACTTTACACACTGTGTAACATTCACCATTTTGCCTATGTTTGAACATCCATATTTCTTCAATTCTTCCATTTGTTGATTTTAGTAAAGGGCAACGCCTGAAAACAATTTTCCAATTTTTAAACTTCTTCTTGGACCAGTTGGTTTCATTACAATATTTGAGTTTGTCCAAATGTTCGTAGACAAAATACTGAATTTCACCCCCTCGGGAGTCATTAAGACAATAATAGTCATAAGAGTTATAAGCCCTGGAAATGCCAAGACTTCCATTTTCCCTTATTTAAGGTATTCTCCATCCCTGTTGTAATTTGCTAATCTTAATGACTCCCGAGGGAGTAAAAACCAGTCTTTTGTCTACGAACATTTAGACAAACTCAAATATTGTAGTTCTTAAGATGTTATGAACTAACTAAATAAACCATAAATATATTAATAAATGATAAACAACGGATACATTAGTTTTTTGACATTGCAAACAAGAATCTTATTATGCATTTGACCAGTTTTAATGATTTTCAAAGTACCGTCAGATTTTTCTAGTGCTGTGGGTGTTTTTGCAAACTGAGAAATGCTGTTTTTGTCGAATAATCGACACTATTTTCAGAAGGTAATTATTATAGTTATTTTTTGTATTAAAGCGGTCTGGCTGTTTTTAGCAGAACGTAGAATCGACCTTACTGATGAACACCGATATCTCATTTTTTTTTTTAATTGTAGACTGGTCGCTTTCGTCATATTATACCTCAAATTCATTTATTAGACGTATTTGATGTTTTAGATGACATTTTTAACTGCATGTTGCATTTTTACAGAACATTTCTTCATGGAGTTCATTATTTGGGATAGTTGCTGAATCTGCCTCTTAAGTGATTAATAATTTGTATATGTACCGCACGTAATGTATGTATTTGTGTATGTTTTATATATGCATTTAGATTGCGTATGCATCTGTGTATATGTATGTTTGTATGGATGACCCAGTGTGTGCATTCAGTATTTTTATTTGTTACCAATTAAGTCAGAATATCACCCGCATAAATAAACGTTTCAGCTCTTTAACTGCACAAAGATAAACAGATGGAAAAATTGAAGGAATATAGATGTTTAAACTTAGGTAGAATGGTGAATGTTACAGTGTGCAAACTGGTCACTTAAACCAAACAATGACATGTCACAAGCCCTGTAAATGCCAATACTCACGTATTCACTTCTATAAAATGTTATTGATCGCTGTTGCAATATATTAATATTGATATCTCCTGATGGGATTGAATCCAGTTAACATTTAAAAAAAAATTAAAAACTAAAAATATTGTTAGAAAATAACAATTTTGAAAAAGCCGAGAAACTAAAATGTCTCAATAAAATTATCCAGGGCTGACAAAATGAATGGGTTCTTCGTAAAGTTAAATAAACATATTAAAATTAGATATATACGTTCGCCTTTGTATAGTGGTTTCTGAATCAGACTTCCACGCTTGAAGGTCCAGGATCGATTCCTAGGAGGGTCGTGGTTTAATATCATGTTATTTCTTTTAAAAGTGGCCACACCCAGCATTGACAACCATTCCAATTTTTCGGAAGATCTACCGATTATAGGAGTAACCTACAATTTACCAAAGTCTACTGAAATTATACCGGTATATCGCAATATGGATTTTTTTATTTTTTAAATTTTGAATAACTGTAAAAATCTCTCCTCTCTTATGTGACAATTAAACAAAATTGGCTGCATTTGGTGTTCCAATACAGTGGCCTATGCATAAAGAAATAATAATGGCGATCTTTAGTATTAATAGACTTAAGAGGAGCAGCATTTTTTATTTGAATCAAATATATCTAGGGTGCTATTAATTTATATGACAAGTTAAGTATGGGTAATTTATTACTTTAATATTTTCTCGCCTGGCTCTTTGAATATTTTATATCATATTACATAAAATGCACCCCCTCACTGCTATCGAATTAGCGTAATCCAAACCCCATGAGAAAAAACTGATAATAATTCATTACAACCCTTGCGGAAAACACCCCCAACTTTTACTAATAACTAAATACATATTTGATTTCACACGATCGAATTAATTAATGCAATTTTTAAAAATATCCTAAATTTAAATTACTGATAAATAGATTTGTGCTTTATACTGTGTGTAGGTAATACATACATTTAATATCTCAATGAAGATCTTTTTTTTTTGACAGATTTAACCAAAATGATATTAACATATTACAACAGGGATTAAGCATTTTAGAGAAGATAATGAATCTCACCCGCATAAATATAGGTTTCAGGTCTTTAACTTCACAAACATCAACAGTTGAAGAATTGAAGGGATATAGATGTTCAAATATGGGCAGAATGGTGAATGTTACACAGTGTGTAAAGTGGCCACTTAAACCAGCTAATGACAGGTCATAAGACCTATAGATGACTAGACTTCTATATTATCTTCTCTTAAATGTGCTTCATCTCTGTTGTAATATTTTTATATTAACAGTTCCTCAGAAAGTCGAATTCAGTTCATGTCTACAAAAATTTGGACAAACTCAAAATATTGTTGATAAATCTACCTGGTCCATAAAGAAGTATAGAAATTTAAAAAAATAAAATTTTTGTCGTTGCCTAGTATGTAATTTTATTCAATTAGTTATTCTTCGGCCAGCAAGGATACGGTCTCATGGTGTAATAGTCAGCGCGTTTGCCTACCATGCGAGAGGTCTCAGGTTCGATTCCTGATATGGTTGATGTAAAATATTTATTTAAAAGGTGTTTTCACACTAGAATACTTCATAGCCCCTGGACTGGTACCTGGAGTGTGAGACTGATCACCTTACTTTCATGTAACAAAAATGATCAAGATACTTTTCGATTGGCGTATCAATGCAACGTCCTATGCACCATTAGGTGCGAAACAGGGAATTGTGATGATGATGATGTTTATACAAATTTTACTACTTTAATTAAGTTTCCAAATGTCCGTTTGAATTACAAAAATACAATTACGAAAATAAATAACAGAGATTTACCAAGTATTGTATCCTATGTAGGCTCATGTTACACCATAGCCACACACTTGTCCACTTTTTTTATAAATTTCACTAAATAAAAATATACCTCTGTTGTTGTTTTTAATTAAATTTTAAATGAAGATATTACCAATTACTGTTCTAGGTCTCATGCCTATATTTTGTGACATATTTATTTTTATTTATTTATTTAATTTTACAAAAAGCCATAGGGGCATTTACAAAAAATATACATGTTAGTACAAACATGATAAGAAATAATTAAAAAAATAAACAACGCTTTTTGTATACATGTAGAAACAATAAAAAGCATACTGCCATACAAAATAAAAAGTGAAACTTTACATAGTAAAATAGAAAAAAATATGCATATAAGAAAAATGATTGAATTAAAAAGCAAATTGTAAATAACTTGTTAAGAATTTAAACAAAATATATATATATATATATGCATATATACGTATTTAAAAAAATCGTATTAACAAGTTAATGTTAAAAACAAATAATGAAAATAGCTTACAGTAAGTATATATTTTTGTTTAATTTAAAATTTATCCGACTTGTATCTCTTATTTTAAATAAATAATCAGGGTATCATTTTTAAAGAGAAAAGGGAGTGAATTGCATAGTTACATTGTAATCAGATATACTCAATAAAAATGACTCTGAAATCTCCCAAACCATATTGCGGCAATCAAAAACACCCCTATTGAGCTGAACTACCCCAATGGATATTAAATATCACCCGACCAAAGGATCTTTATGTAATCCCTTTGTAAATTAAAACGATGTGGTTGTACTGCGACTTAGCCGCGAGATTATTGCGCTATTGATATGAGCATAAGTTTTTTTATTTATTTATTTAAGGGGGTGTTCATGAGAACTACGGAAATTTGATATTTAACTTTCATCCAATGATATCGGACCAGTGTTTTCTTTTTACAATTTTTTTTTTGAACGTAGACAACATATTTATAAATTTAACAAGATTTATTCTGCTTTCATTTATGTACTATGTGGAGGTCAAAATCCATAGATATATGACATACACGCACCAAATTACTTTACCTGAAATCTAGAGCGACGACCCAAAAAGTAATAATTAACAGACAATTCATATCAACAATTTAATTAGCAAAGTGGCGACATTATCGAGTTTTTTTTAAAAATCATAAACTTTGTTCCAAAAACGGAAAAAAATTATAATGTATGAAGTCTATGTAAAAACTAAAATATGCTATACGCAACAACTATAGGGAGCAGGATATCAAAATGACATAAACAGACTACAAGGACAACAAAATAAAATAATAAAGTTAGTATATGACCTTCCCTATCTAACTGCAACTAGAGAACTTTTTAAACAAACTAAGCAATTAAATATAACTGAACTCTTTCAGCTAGAATCATTAAAATTTATCCATAAATTAGCCACTAATGTAATTGTAGACTAATACTTCTAAAAAATTGTAGTCAACATGGACATAATACGAAAATATCAGACAAACACCATACACAACTTTCTAAAACAAGACAAGGACAATCATGACTAATGAACCAGGGACTGAAATTATACAATAAACTACCAGATAAAACTAAACAAAAGACTCAGACGAACTTTTCAAAAGGTGTAAAAAATATTATTTTGAACAACAGAGTACGAATGAAAAATGTTTATATTATTTTTTTGTAAAATAAATGTAATAATCCGTAAGGGTTTATAAATAAATTTTCAAATGAAAAAAAAAAACTCACTATTTTCTATGGAATATAATACATTATATTCTGCAAGCCCGACAGTATTGCACATTAAACGTTAGTTCAATAACGAAATCGGATGATACATCCAGTGCAACGTCCTGCGCTGGTATTCCAAACGAAATTATAGCGCGGTATAGCGCGTTTTTACGTACTAAATACGCATTATAGCGCGCTGTAAACGCGTTCGGAATACCAGCCCTGGAGTTCATATTTTTCATTCCCGCCATGGAGACATAAAGAACAAAGGAACATGGCCTGTAAAAGGAACACAAGACCGTGGTAATGTCAGTCAGCTCAAGTCAGTCATTTAGTTCCTGCATGTTGTTCAGTCAGTCAGTTTAATAGGCTATTTAGCCGATAAAAATACCTTTACGAAATGGATTTAGAATAATCGATTGTATTTTCAAAATCAATATGGATATTGTAGAGAAATGTTTTCATACATAAATGTTGAAAACAAATTTAATAAAAATATTACAATATTTGAGTTTGTCCAAATGTTCGTAGACAAAAGACTGGATTTCACCCCCTCGGGAGTCATTAAGATTAACAAATTAAAACAGGGATGGAAAATACCTTAAATAAGGGAATATTGAAGTCTAGGCATTTACAGGGCTTATGATCTGTGATTGGCTGGTTTAAGTGGCCACTTTACACACTGTGTAACATTCACCATTTTGCCTATGTTTGAACATCCAAAATTTCTTCAATTCTTCCATTTGTTGATTTTAGTGAAGTTAAAGAGCTTTATTCTCCATCCCTGTTGTAATTTGTTAATCTTAATGACTCCCGAGAGGGTGAAATCCAGTCTTTTGTCTACGAACGTTTGGACAAACTCAAATATTGTAATGAAACCAACTGGTCCAAGAAGAAGTTTAAAAATTGGAAAATTGTTTTCAGGCGTTGCCTAGTATGTGAAATAATCCAGTCAGATGAACCTCTTCGCAACAATAAAGGTTTCAGCTCTTTAACTTTACTGAAATCAATTAATGGAAAAATTGAAGAAATGTGGATGTTCAAACATAGGCAAAATGGTAAATGTTACACAGTGTGTAAAGTGGCCACTTAAACCAGCCAATGACAGGTCATAAGCCCTGTAATGGCCTAGACTTCCATATTCCCTTATTAAACGTATTCTCCATCCCTGTTATAATTTGTTAATAAAAAAATGTTGATAGAAAATTGCAACATGTTTGGCTTTGGTAGTTGTGATTTGTGACAATGTTCTAAACAAATTTGAATGGGCAGGAAAAAATAAACATGAATCTTAACGTATTAGGGGCGTGGCCAATGGAATGACCGTTTTTGCGGAATGCAAAATTACATATTAAAAAATAATATTAATGCCACTTATAGTTACTATCGCGCTTCATAACACATCTCCGAATCTTTTTTGCTATGTAATAAATACGCATCGAATGTCAACCTCGTTTTTTACTGTCGATCTTCAACAAGAGTTGAAGTTCCAATACCAATAACCAGCTAAGTCGTAATTATGTATACTTTTAACATAAAACTATATAACTTCATGGAAGGGCTTTTATATTACCGTATTTTTAATTTTCACCATCTTTGTTGTTTTGTGTGTTACCTTAATTTGTGACCGCTTTTTTTCAAGCTTAAAAATGAACATCAAAAGTTGTAAAAAAACATGTTTTACAAGATAATGCGTTTGCTTTTACGTTACACACATTTATTATTTTATTTGATTACAAGCCTTCAAAATAGAAAGCCAAGTAAACGAAAGTGAGCTTTTTAGACGCCTCTCTCGGTACAGATTTTGAACGGCGAAAAATATTTCATCATAATCTCAAATACATGAAAAAATATTGACGTTGTATTAAAATATTCAAAAGGCAACGATATATTGTTTACTAGCGAACCCGACAGACGTTGTTCTGCCCGAACGTTGACTTGCCTGTTATCATCTTAGAAAAATACTTTTCATCTAGGTACTTGTTTGTGATTAAATTCCAAAACAAAAAAATGGTTGATAATAAAAAAATATTGAATTTAAGTAGGTACTTGTTTATGGTTGAATTTTAAAACATAAAAAAAATATTTTTTCAAATATGGCATTCTTTTTGCAAACGTCAAACTCCGGTCGACTCACACGCAAAGTAGTGTACATATGTAGTAATACGATTTTTAAATATGTATTGAATTTAATATTATTTTAGTGTTACCAAAAATCTAATAAACTGAAATAAATGGGTAGAAATTATAAGGAATTTAAGGAAAAATTCTGATTGAGATCCACAAAAAACAAATGCTGTTTGTAAATATTCAAAAACAAACTATTTTATACACAAAAAAACAACATCTTTTAATTTTTTTGCAAATGCATTCTCCTCGAATGTAACCCTGGTAGATCGGTGAATAAAATATTTATGCTCCTAATTTTTTTTTTACATTTTTAATTGAAGATTTTAATATCTACGAACACGCACAGCGCAAAGATCTATATTTTTCTGAAAACCGCACGTAAATCGGTTAAGCCGTTTAGGAGAAGTACGGTGACATCACAAGTACAGAGGAATTACATATATAAAGATACATTTTATACAGTTAGTTTAATTAAACAAAATTTAAAAAGTATTTGAGTTTGTAACACCTAATAAAACATTTTATTTCTAACAAAGGGTATTACAGATATAATGAAAAATATCAATAAGCTTTTGGAACAGAATCAGGGATCGGCCTGAAGTTCTACAAGGGACCAATATAGGCTTACTGCCCGTCTATTACGAGAGCATATTGGTTTTTCCCTTAAACGTTTTTGGCACCCCTGCTGATACCAGAGTCGAAATGGCGGCAAGCAGAAATTAAACAATATTTTTAGTTTGTCTAAAGTTTTGCAGACAAGTGCTGCGTTTAGTCCGCAGAAGATCTTATCAACACCGCGGGAATGAAGAATATTTTAATTTCGCCGCATCCATTCTCCATAGTTTAAGCGCCAAGATGCTTGACTCGTGTACAAAAGGTTCCAACCATTAAACTTTTGTGTTCTGGTGAATAACTTCAAAAAAAGCGGTGTTAACTATTGTGTGGCTTTGGTGTAACACGAATGTACATAGAATACAAGACTTGATATTTTTTTCTTATTTATTGAAACTATGAAGTTGAACAAATGAACATTTTTACTATGGATTTGGAGAGTTAGATTTGTATAAAATGTGCAGGATTTAAATACAAACTTGCTATGAGATGAATAATTATACAAATGAAAGTACTGTCAATACCACAATTTAACTAATTAACCACAGTTTAACTGTACAAGAAAGAACACGAAAATAAATCGTAAAACAAGGAGACACTATTCTGAGGCCGGTGTTTATGTGAAAGAGACAAAAACAAAATAAGAAATGCATTCAATCAGTCGGTTATTTGCAGTGAGTTTTTTAAAACTTTTTTTGCCATAACAGGCCTTAATTATATTATTTATTTTTTTATAAACTATTTAAAAAAAAACTACTTAACAGCACGTCTCTATTTTTTTCTTTTGAAAAGTGTTTGACCTTCAGTGTATTTTGTCTTTTGCTTGAGGTAACAGGATATTACATCACTGGGTGTAAAGGAATGTTTTATCACAGCCTTTAAAGCGTTAATTGCACGCTTATGGAATTTATACTTAAGTCACTTGTATGAAGGGCGTCGGTAGAGTTAATTAATCTTTTAAAATAGTGATGATAATCTTAATGTTAAATTTAACTGTTAAATTTATGTCAATTAGCATAAAAGTAATGGATTTTTGTAAGGCCTTTACTTCACAAAAGGCAACAGATGGAAGAGTTTAGGAAATGTGGATGTTTAACACTAGAGTACCGTCGGTTAAATGTTTACATCAATGCTCGCGTGGCCTAATAATATAAGTCGGCTAAAATAGTACAAGATTTTTTATTATTTTAGGTATTTTTTTAATGAAAAGATACTAATCATATAATGCAACCATTGTTTCAAATCGGTATTTCAAGCACAAATAATATTAAGAATACATCTTTCCCCAGAATCTTAAATTATTTTTACATTTTTATATTATATTTCCTCACTCTTCTTTTTCGCAGTCTCAATCCTGGAGACTGGTTTGCCGCAAAGTCCTGCATCTTGTCCACCATTGGTCTCTATTTTCCGCAGCCCTCTTCAGCTCGACATATGTGGCGCAGTTAAAACCTTCGCACACTTGCTCCAAATATTCCAGTCGGGGGCGCCCTCTATAATTTGTTACCTTAGCCATTCCCTCTATAATGTCGTGCAGGATATCCTCATGGCGCATAATGTGGCTGATCCATCAGGCTCGCCTCTCTGAGATGGTTTTGATTAGGTGCCTCCCTTCTTCGATTATGTTGAGAACCTCGTCATTAGTGATCTCTCCAGCAAATTCCTAATATTTTTCTGTAGCACCACATCTCGAAGATCTAGTCTTTTTTTATCTCTTTTGGTAAGGCACCATGTCTAACAACCGCACATCAATATGCTCCATACAAATGTCTTGATGCGCAGTAGCTTTTCAAAGGTAAGTTAACATTTTTTTAAATTGTATTTAGTTATGAATATAATACTATTATTGGCCAATAATTTTTGTTCAATTGTAATTTTTGTATTTTTTGTTATAATGGCTGTTGTTTTTTTTTAATGAATAAAATATAAAATAAAAGATTAGTTATCTTTAGGTCGTTTGGATTATCTGAGGTTTGGACTATCATTTACGTCACATGTAAAAATCCTGAAAGCGTTTTAATAAAAATACGTATTTAGTTTTTTTAACATTTATGAATAATTTTCAACACTTGACGATGTCGGTCACGACGAAACCTGGTCAAATTAAAGTAAACACTTATATTATTTTAATTAATTGTTTTGAAAAGGCATATTTTATATCTGATTCGCCCCTTGGAATCCGATTGGCCATCCAATAAATGCGGTCTGTTACACTTTCGCGCCTATCATAAAAACTCGATTATTGGCCGACAGATTTTCCTTCCCTCTCTCTCCTACCCACCCTCAATCTCTTCCCCCATTCATCTCCTTCCACCCTGTTCCTCCCCCCCTCTCCACCACCTCTAACCAACAATTCGTTTGAAAGGTCGGAGCCGTACAAATATAACCCTAATGCCTTTATCAAGAATGAGATATTACTTTCATTGTATAGGAAAGGCTCTCTATCTTTAACTTTATTTTTTCTATTTTCTTACCCTCCATCTCTATCGGTTATTTATGGAAAAATTTTATTTATCTACTTTAAAAATATTTTTTATATGATTTCCTTGGCGTGTTTTGGATATTGCGTTTGACTAAAAGCCAGTTGCATTAAAAAATGTTTAGAGTTGCACCAATACAACAAAATATTTAAGGCGTAAAAGTGGTTAAAATATCAGACCAGAAAAATTTCAACAATGGCCGGTTTATGAAGGCATGATACTCTCAAATAGTCTCTTAAACATAATTTCAGTGATGTGAAAGATATCGATCTCCAAAGCGATCATAATCAGTTGCCTGACTGCTCTTCCTATCGTCACTTATCGGACGAGAAGCAGGTTGCTTCTGGAAGCCGGAAATTGAAGCAGTCTGCTCTGATACTGTTGGAGATATCTATCCGGAACATAAATATGGTATTCTCGAAAACGGTCAAATTTTTAGATAACTTTTTAACAGCCTGAAAAATGAGTCAGTTTAACCCCCTCCAGTTGAAAACTGTTGGTTCTTGGCACGCCCAAGAGGAACGCAGCAAGATACAACCACAGATAAAGACCTTAACTATTAACAATTTGACGTCCTGATTATTTACCTATCTGCACCAAGTGGCGCATAGGGCACTGCATTGGTACTAAAATTGCAACGTATCGGGAATTTATGAAGAGAGTTATCTTCGACTGTCTAAAAAGAAAAACCAATATTTGTATATGAAAATTTGAATATTTGCATGAACATTTCAAGTATATTTGTCGGATGATTATAATTGAATATTTTTAGTAGACAAAATTAAAGGCTTATTTTGCTTTTCATACAGAAAACATAATTTATCTTTGTATTTAAAATTGAAGATAAATGTCAACTAACCATTGTCATCGGGGCCCTGATCATTTTTGTTTCATGGAAGGTTAAGTGTTTTACAGAAATGTCAGTTTCAGATGTGTAAGGTTAAGATATGTTCACAATTAACATGTATTGAAATTTTTGTACTATTTTAAGACCAATTTTCAAAAAAAGGTGATCAACCTGCCGCTTTAGATGCGAGTCCAAGAACATTGAAATATTGCAGTACCACCTTAAAAACCAATATTTTACATCCACCCTGCCAGTAATCGAAACCAGAACCTAAAAAATAGTGGGCGAATGTGCCTTCTATTACCCTACGAGGTCGATTGCCCCCCATCTGAATTCTCTTTTCAGGAGTTTTACCCGAGAGTAATTATCGAGTCAAAAATAATCGTCCAGGGTTGTGGTTCATTTTCATACTCAGAACTGTATTTTTCATTCGCCTGGACATAAACATTGTATACGTCCAAGGAAATATAAAATTACATTTATTTTGAGAATGGTTATAATGAATATTTATCAGCTAAGGGTCAGTTGCAGCAAAAACAAAAAGTTTTTTATTTATTTACAGACATTGTCAATGTATAAAATTTATATTTTTATCTTGTTAATGTAACATTTTTGAGCACCCACTTTTTATATCTATTGTTTTCTTCTTATATCTCAAATATGTTCATGTCATGTTTATTCTTTAATTCAATAGTTTTTCTCAATTTTTGAACTATGTTTATCAATTAGAACTTTTTTAATCTTCATTACAACGTCACTACGTGAATATGCGAGCGCTTTTTTCTTTTTTGCCTTTCCTTCCAATTTTTACTTCTCGCGGTATGATGAAGATCTGTAATTTTAACATTATTGTATTAACCTATTATTTTATTTGATCTATTTCTTTTTTTAAAACTTTTTTGCAAGGGAAATAAAATTATTTTATTGAGGAAACAAAAAACCCATCAACAAGCCTCGTCTGTTAAAAAAAAATATCAGCTGCTCATTGAAGAAATGTAATAAAGTATTTTTAAGAAATACGTAATCTATGTAGATTAATTTCAATGTTTTTAAAATTATTTTTATTCAATACAAAATGCACAAAATTTACCCAAAACTGATAAAAAAAAGCGATATGCTCTTTTTTCAATCTGGTATTGTTGAGTCTTTCTTTTTCTTTTTGTCTGTCTTCTTTTTTTTTGAAGCATCAAAATCAAAATAATATATAATCATTATTATATATTTGTACAATATTACTTCTTACTTCTTTTTTATTCCTAATTTTCATTCATCCTAACGTCTGAACACCCGGTGACGAACTATTGTTGAATATTAAAATTTATTTCAACAGAGAGGGAAAACATTTTTGAGAAGGGAATATGGAAGTCTAGGCATGTTTTCCCTCTCTGTTGAAATAAATTTAAATATGATCAACTCCCTAGGGAGGAAATCCAGCCAGTCTGCAAGCATTTGGACATAATCAAACATTATTATTTTATAATTTATCTGGACAAAACATGTTTTAATAATTCATGTTTTTATTTTTAAAATATATGTATTACTATTGAAACAACATTTGTGTTTTATTGAATAAAGATTGTCTTATTTTTTTATTTTTTTTTATCAAAAGGGTATATCCGCAAAAAAAAATTGTGGTTGCCTACCATATTATATGGAAATCGTTGCACATTTTTCTTCAATATGTACAAATTACATTTTAAATTAAAATGCTTTATTCAAAAAAAGGTTTCAAAACTTATTATACTTTTTTAAAATACAATCAAAACATCATTACTTACCTTAGAAAAATATTAAATATAGGATAAACTATTTTATTTTTTACTTTTTTTATGGTCAAACCTCTTACTTATACTTCTATACCTTTCTATACCTTTTTTCAAACATAAATACAGGTTTTAAATTACATTTTTTTTACTCACGCACCCACACACACGCAAAAACTCGTTTTTCCTTGAGTTAGTCCTAGGTACTGGCAAATTAAATGTAATATAGAGTCTTGTTCTGTTGGTACAAGATATTCTAAAGAACTTGTAAGTAAAAGGCAGATTAGATAGATTTTAGCACGTTTTATGTAGAAAATCTGTTAAAGGAAAATTACAGATACTCGTATACCTTTTTGCTATTGCTTTTACTCCTCCGCTTGTTATATTTTCATTTTAATGGACAAAATAGGTTGCATGAAAAAAGGTAAATTTCAATCACCCATTCAGTCCATTTTTATCAAAATGCAATTTTGATGTAACTCGCCCTTAACTTAAACTTAAAAAAAAACTCTTAATGATAAAATGAATTAAAAGGGCCTTGATTTTGCTATTAAATTTACCAATTAAATAAATAGCATGTGATAGCAAACACTTTTCATTTATGTACAAAAGAGAAACCAGATTACGTTTACAAAGACCTGTCAACTGTTGACAAAATTAAATAGAATACATCTCGTTAGTTCGGATAAGCTTCATTGAAATGTATACGCATAATCTGAAACCGGTTATCTTAAATTCCCCATAAGGGTTGATGGTTTGGAATTGGGGGTGGAAAAACGAAACACAATAAATATGTGTGCCCCTTTAGAAGTCGCGCTATTGTGAATCAATCAAGTTATTCGATAAGCTGATAGGATGCTTACTTAGGGTAGGTAATTCCAATTGATAGAAAAATAAGTAGAGATATAAATTGATTTATATTAATTGTTTTTACATCGATAATATTATCATGATGAATGAATGACGATGAGTATTTTTTCAAAAACGATAATGCGGTATGCGTAATATTTATCTGTAATGTGTTAGATTATTCTACAACACTAAATATGTATGTCCGATATGGCTTACAAAAAAAGACAAAAAAGTTTATGAGTAACATATGCAATGTATCATAATTCAATACTTTATTTTATTTAATTTATTATGGTTTTTTAAACAATAAACAATACATACGACATTTGTAAAATAATCATAATTTGTAATGTTTAGCTACTATTTATCAATTATATTATTATTTTTAATATTTAATTTTTCTCCAATGACAGTATAATTTACACCTTTAATGAAAGTCAATATATAAATGAACAAACAAAACAACACAAAGAGATAGTCCGGTTTCAATAAATAAGTACACATTCCAAAAATAATCAAATAAATTAACACAAATGTCAGTTTGAAATACTGCAATCTTCCATGTGCTCATTTAGTCTATAATTGGCCTTTTTTCGAAGTACGCATTGTATGAAAAAAAAAATATAAATTGACCGTCATAATTAGGACATTGTCGGGTATTCTATTGTAGAAGCGTACGCAGTGCCCCACAAACGATGTGCTTACCTTACTTTTCTATAATTTCGGGATTACCAATGTGTCTTTACTTCTAGTATTGTGATTATATTTGTTTTTTTTTTTTGGAAGATAGATATATTTTACGCACATACATAATAATATTCTTATGTGAACATGAACAAACAATTTTTTTTAAAGTTTGTATATTTAAAAAATAACTGTCTCAGTTAAATTCGATTAATATTATGAAATTTATTACGATCAATTATGCTAACAGGTTATTACAAATTATTTTATCGAACTAATATAAGGGACTTTTTGATTTTATAAATTGCCTAACAGTTTTTTTATAATTATTTGAAGTATCGCTAAAATTGTCTTAAAGTTTATGCGTATGCATGTAATCTGTATGTGTATATAAAATGTTTAAATAAAGAGGTGTTGGGTTCGATTTCCGACATGGTTGAGATGAAGTATTTTTAAAAACTTTTTTTTTTGTTGATATATTTTACAAATGGTACAAGTTTGTTTTATTGAATACAAATTTACTTTTATACATCTAGTTAGTGTTAAAACTGTTATCTTTTAAAAAAAGACTAACTCTTGTGCTTAGAAAATGACTTACACTGTTATGGTTGTTTATTTAATTGAATTTATTTAATTAAAAGGTTTCAAATAGTGTTTTTACACCAGAATATTTCTAATTTCCTTGACTGGCAGCTAACGCGTAAGGCTGATCATCTTACCTCCATGTTACAAAAAATATCAAGATACGCTTTAATTCAAATAAAAAACTAATGCAGTGCCTTACGCACCATTATGTGCGGAAAGGGAATGATGATAATATGGACACTTGCAATACGGGACACTTAAAACTCCAGTTGACAAGCCTGCCAACACAGAGACGCAACACGGCGCCAACAACCGGAAACTTAAATCAAACACACTCCGGCCACCATCGATTTTGGTTGCCTTCAAAACTGCGTGACTACTCACTTATGATATTGAACGTATTTTTTTTAATTTTCCACGGCTAGGTTCAAACAGTATTGTCCAATATTCATTCCTTGTATTTTTGTTTGACTATAGTCAATTAAGTTGTAAATAAAACTCTAGACAATCTTTTTATTTTTTATATACACCACTTTACAACAAATTCTGTCCAATTCTTTACTATCTTATAAGTCTACAGTATCAAGTTTATTTGTAGCTGCTCGTCAAACTGTTATTGACAATTCAATTCCATTAATTAAAAAAATACTTACTTGTTTATTTTTATTACCTCGTACTTGTTTTTTTATTATTTACTATTATATCGAATTGGACCGTAGTATTGGCAAATCCGCATTTCATAGATACACATTTTTATTTCATATTTTTTCGTGATAATATATGCTTGTTTGTTTATTAATTTAACTGAAAAACGACTTTTTTGCTTACCGTAACACTTTATTTATTGTTTGCTTTACAGAATTTATTTCATAAGCTTATATCTTTGCATTTTTTGTTTATGTGCTTACTGTTTTTTCTTGCATACCTTTGTTATTATTGTTTTTTTTTACTTTGTAAAACTTTTTATTATGTCCTTTTTAACTAATTTCACATATTTTTTTTGTATATTCTGTGTTTGTTATTTAGTATGTTAGCATGTTTTTCATTTTTATTTTTTGTAAATGCCTTTTGGGCGTTAATGAGCAAAATAAATAAAAAACATTGTTAAAATAATAATTCCATAGATTGTAGTACAATGTAAAAAAAATCGTCAACTTGCCCCACCCTGACTAGAAGTTTGCAGAAGAAAAGTTCCTAGTAAATGCGCTTTGGACCATACTGATAATGACAATGTCCGTAATCATCTTTCTCGATCACCCTTGTGTAGAAATCCGTATATTTATGAATCTAACGACTCGGGGGAGTAATGAAGTAAGCGTATTATTATTTATAAGTAAAGGGATTATATCAATTAACCACGATTTATAGAGGAATAAAATGTGCTTTACAAACGGAATCAGATATTTGATCAGTAGCTAATGTTGTGTTAACTTTGTACGATAGAAAAGTATTGTACACGCTTTTGTAGGGTATAGTATAATAATAAATCCCTAATCCCTACGGTATTCTAAAGCATTTTATTTATTTTTAAAAAAAATTTTGATCTCGCATAGGCAAAAAAATACATATTTTTATGTGAAATATTCAAATATTATTTTGGTATTTTAAACTCGATGGGTACGTTCAGGAAAAATCCCAAAAAAGGAAATCAAATAAATAAACGTTTGCTTTGATGTGAAGAGAGAGTCTGTAGTGCTACCAAATATCGTTTTACGCTGTAGTATTCTGCTGTTCCTAAACAGTTGCCCGAATCGTAAGACAGATCACCTCACCTTCCTGTAACAGCTGATCTAGATGAGCTAGATTTGATTTAACAATTAATACTTTACACATTATAAAATTGAACATACATATTACCGTATTTTGCGGATGAAAGATGCATCAGATCACATGACGCACCGCAGAATTTATCAATATATTTTTTTTAAATAAATATTTTGGACGATAAGACGCATACGACCACTTCAAAAAAGTGCGTTTTATGGTCCGAAAAGTACGGTTTATGTGTTAATTTTTTTAAAAAAAATGAGAATTTGTATTAATATACCTACCGAACATACGGGGTCTGTTCATAGAACGCATGGAACCATTGTTTCCCTAAATTTCATAAAATATCATGTTTAAAAATTAATTATCAGTCATAATACTTAACATTTAGATTACAGTGAACAAATAATCGCGATAAATCGCGGAGGAGTTTTACTATCGCCTTGTAAAAAAACGATGAAAAGGAACATAACCCCCACACACATCCATTAGTCAGCGTTGTCATGCGCGTACTTGACACAGACGCGCTGTTGACAACAAAAATTGACAATTTTTACTCTTCGTTTCGCTGATACAGGCAGTATTCTACTTAAGGAGCTGTTCGATGTGTGGGAAACTACCCCTTTATTGAATTTTAAAACAAAAATACCAGTCTTGAAGATGTCGTAAAAGCGACGAAACCTGTCACATATTATTAAAAAATTGTGGATTTAAGTATCAAACGTATTTTATTAATTTTGTTTTATTAATGTAAAAATTACAATGAAATTCCACCTTATCTTTATCCGTAATGTATAGGGTACTGAACTGTTTTATAAAATACAGCGTATTTTAATCATGTGGACGTTTCTCTACTCGACTTTTCAAAGATTTTTACCTGAGAGCTGCCATCAAGTCAAAACACTTATTTACAGTTATTTTCATACGCCTAAATACAGATTGATGAAATTAATAAAGACGATAATAAAACCAGAAGTGCGAATTAAATTCACAACCCCTGCCTAGTTTGCCATTTTAATTCTGCAAAATGGCCGCCCATCACAAGCTCCAACTTAACACCACTTTACGTTGTCCCCACGTCACCCTTCGCTACCCATTCCGCAGTCACCCCATTCCACCTCTCCGGTTAATTACGGGAGGCCTTTATAGTTTTAATTACTTCATTTTGTTCCAACTTTACTAAGGGTTGTTAGGCTAAGGGTTAAAATAGTTATTAATTTAACTTTAAATTGCTAGGTACCAATTTCCCCTTACGTTATACAATGGCTGCACTTAATATTTATTTGTTAGTATATATAGGCCTAGAGGGCCAATACAAAAGAAAATGGGTAGTATACCTTTCGTAAATAGACAAATCAGGACAATGCAATACAATAAACGATATTGTATTATAAAGCATTAACAAACAAATCATAAACAATGACCTACTATTTTGACTAAATGGACAATCACCAACTTTTAAATTTGTTGTAACAGAGAGAAAACACATTTTTGAGAAGGGAATATAGAATTCTAGGCATTTACAGAGCTTGTGACCTGTCATTGGGTGGTTTATGTAGGCACTTTACACACTCGCTGTGTAACATTCAGAATGAATCTCACCCACAGGTTTCAGCTCTATAGTCTATAGACGGAAGAGTTAAAGAAAAGTGGACATTTAAACATCGGCAGAATGGTGAATGTTATACGGTGTATAAATAAAATGTAAAATCGCACATTTTTTTCTTCTAGTTCCTGAAAAGTTGGTTTCATGGATATAAAAATTAAAAATAAAAAAATTGTTAAAAATATTAGTATTATTTTTACATCTAAGCATGTTTTTCATTCTTTATTTCAATTCTTAACTTTTAATTACTTTTACAAATTTTCTTCATTTTTTTGCTTTAATTTTAATTTTTAAACAACTTCTATTTATGTTTTTTTTCCTTTTCTTTTTTGTACTTTAATTAATATCTTTTGAAAAAATGCATTAACGTATTAGCTCTATTTTTAACAGATTTATTTAATACATCCATGGAGCGCAGCATTGTTCCGAGAGCCATAAAGAAAGCAAATGTAACTCCACTTTTAAAAAACTCACAACTTGATGTGGAAGATCTTTCCAGTTTTCGCCCTATTTCAAATCTTCCCATCGTATCAAAAATACTAGAAAAAATAGTTTCTCATAGGCTCGTTAACTTTATCGAGCGGAATTCTTTATTTTCGGTAAGGCAATCGGCATACCGATGTTTTTATTCCACGGAGACGGGAGTGATAGAGTACTGTCTGACATTATAACGGCGGTGGACTCTGGTAATCTGGTGTTGATGGCTCTAAGTGCTGCATTCGATACTGTCGACCATAATATTTTGCTTGAACGTCAGGAGAAAACTTATGGTATCCGTGATCAGGCACATATATGGTTCAGTTCATATCTTTATAAAAGAGAATATGCAGTTGTGTTCCAGGGTAAAAGCTCAACCAACTTTCGGGTGTCTACAGGAATGCCTCAAGGGTCAGTTCTCGGACCACTCCTCTATCTCCTTAACACTAAAGATATAGAGAACATTATCAAAGAATGTGGATTGTGGTTTCACTTCTACGCAGATGATACTCAAATTTATTTTTATTGCAAACCAGGCGAGAGAAGTGTGCTTGTCAATTTAATTGATGGATGCATCGAGAAAATAGGAAACTGGATGGCTGAAAACAGACTAACATTAAACCCATCAAAAACTGAACAACTATGGGTTGCTTCAGCCAGACGACAGAATTTGATCCAGGATACGGCCCTACACAATGTAGGGAGTACCGCTTTACCCACCGTTAAACTACTGGGAGTTTTACTCAATTCCGACCTTTCTCTTGACGCTCAAATTAGTAAAACGATAAGTTCATGCTTCTACCAGCTGAGACAAATTAAATGCATACGCAAAAATTTGCCGGTTGATGCCGCCCGTCAATTAATAAATGCGTTTGTAGTGTCTAGAGTCGATTATTGTAATGGTATCTATGCAGGTCTACCAATGAACAAAATGACTCGCCTACAATCTGTATGGAATGCCGCAGCGAGACTTATTTTCGGAATCTCTGAGTTCAGTCACATCATTCCACTACTCCAGGAACTACACTGGGTACGTTTTCCACAGAGGGTCGAATACAAACTCTGTTGGCTTATGTATAAGTCACTGCACAACTCTGCCTCTACCCCAACTCGATTTCCATTTTCTATTAGTGAGTTATTAGAACCCGTTGAAAATTAAATTGAAATATTTGGGTTAATTATAAGAACTAATATATTTTTTTGAGGCGTTTTTAATTCTTTTTTCGATTTCGATATTTCTATTAATATCCTGAACTCTGGAGTTTTATAAAAAATACGAAATTTAAATCGGTACAAACAAATCTAATAAATGTTAATCCACTTTAATTTTACCGTGCCGTTTAGATTAAAATAATACGTGTGAAATAGGTTTTTCTCCATCAGATATCACACGGCTGGTTTGTTTATTTGGAAATTCTTGTAATAATGAACAGATTGTAGAGAAAGCAAGGTCTATAATATACAGTAAGCTCTAATGATCTGGATTAATAAGAACCAAAATCTGGATAGTTGGATAAACCATTTAATTTAATTAATATTTTGAAAAAAAACAAAATTGACTCTAAAAACACCTTTTTATTGCTTTTAAAATAAAATTTATGATAAAGTTAATCGCTTTGAAAAAGAAATATTTTATTTTTTATTTTTTATTTTAACATCTCCTTTATTTTTTGTTTCGTGATAATGATCAGATATTTGGCAATCCAAATCACTGGAGTTCCAATCAACAAAATTTTACTGTATCATCATCACCATCATTTCGTTTCCGCACCTAATGGTGCAAAGGGCACCGAATTGGTACACTAATAGGCAAATATCACATACCACGAATACCGATAAAAATATATGAAACGGATTTAGAATATTTAATTGTATTTTCAAAATCAATATGAATATTGTGGAGAAATGTTTTCATGCCTAAATTAAAAAAAAAACAGTACAAAAACGCGACATGTTTGGCCTTGATAGTTGTGACGTCAAGATTTCTGACAATGTTCTTAACATTGGATGGTCTGTAACAAATAAACATGAATCGTCACGTATTAGGGGCGTGGAAAATGAAATGGCCAATTTTTCGGGATTTCAAAATTACAAATTTAAAAATATTTTTTAGTGACAAAAATTTTTTTTTTACTGGACTAAAAATGTTGCAGCGTATTTCGATAATTTTTTTGTTACATGAAGTCAAGATAATTTGTCTGACGCTTCGGGTACTAGTCATATCAGTGCAAAGTTTCGCTTTTTATTTTGCATTGCAGTTTGCTTTTTGTTGTTTCTACATGTATATAAAATCTTTTTTTATTTCTTTTAATGTGTTGTGTATTTATAAAATTATTACTTTCTTTGATTGTAGTTACCTGTATATTTATATACTTATAAGTATATGAAAATGTTTTTTTTTTTTGTTTGAATTCTTTACAAGTTACTTACAATTTGCTTTTTAATTCAATTACTTTTCTTATAACCATATATATGTATATATATTTTCTTTTTTTCCATGTAAAGTTTCACTTTTTATCTTGTATTGCAGTATGCTTTTATTGTTTCTACATGTATACAAAAAAGCGTTGTTTATCTTTTAAATTATTACTTACTATGTTTGTACTTACCTGTATATTTTTTTGTAAATGCCCCTTGGGCGTATTGTTAAATTAAATAAATAAATAAAAATAAAATAAACAAATTACATTACGTGGACGGCGTTCTACTGTACACCCATTTTTTTTATTTTATATAATATTAAATACTGTTCCGATTTACCGTTTCATTATGTTTTCATAGAATCCTTGTATTCCGAACAACCGTCCTCTTACTTCCTCTTTGTAATTACTTTGGGTTAATCACTTGAATAGCCTTTGATATTTTACCTACGGCCTTAACAATCTCTATCTATTCGCATACGTAGATTGCTACTTATGCCCAGCGCATCGCTTTTCTTTTCGTAATAACAGGGTTGTAATTATGCGAACAATCTAGTCATGATACCTACCAATCGATTAAAGAGTTATTTTAATAACCGGTACTTATTCTATCTTATGTTGTGATGGTTTATATTTTTGTGCAACAACTATGGTGAAGACAGTTGCGATTGATGATTTTATTTACAGGTAAGCTATAAAAAATATCATATATTTGTACCCATATATGAGGTACATAAAATAATGTAAGTAATATATACTATAACTTGATATTTTTGTGGTCCTGTGTGATACAACAACCCTCATCCATGAAATCAACTCAAACAATGTAACTTCGTGATATATTATATTATATAGATATATTATCCATTATTGTAATAAATAATTCATAAAAACATGAATAAAAAATAACACTATGAATTCAGTCCATATTAGGTATTCAATTAAAATGTCAACTGGGCGCATTGTTCTAGTAATTAATACTGCTAAAAACGGCCGCGTGAAGCGCTGTATGTCCTGCAATATGACGCATGAAAGTAATTATGGTCTTATGTCAAATGTACCATCTCACAGAAAAATAGTCCCTAAGAAACAATGTTTGAAATACTGTTTTCCAAATCAAGAATCTTTAAATAATTTATGTAATCTGCAAGTTTAATCTAGGAGAAAAAACCCGCACTGGGGTTAATACATTCAAAATATAGTATACTTATTTGTATGAAAAATAAGCTGCAATAATTGGCTCGTTTCTTGGCTCACCGCAGGCGCTGGGCGCGATTTATTAAAATTTATATTTATATGAGGATAAAAATACAAACGGTGGAAATGATTGAAATAAATGTTAATTATTTATTTATTTTTCTGTAAATAAAGTTACAATAAAACATTATTATGGTTAGTCAAATATAATGGTAAGCTGCCCATAATCGCTTCTATACACTGTTCGCCCCTGGGAAAAGGTGTATAATGGGTTTTGCGTGTTGATTTAATTGGTGTCCTGACGAAGAGACGGGTACATATCAAAACCAGTAGACAGAGAAAAGTCACAGTCAAGTGGTTAAATACAAATTAGAAAAAAAAATATAGATTTATTATCAGCTGGATCAGTTTCACATAAATTAATTGAACTGTTACTAAAGAGTTTTTTTACGAAACGGTTTTGCATTTCAAAAAAAGTTCAAAAATCACGGTGACGGGGTGAAGAGTTGGCAGCTATTATGTCAGGAAAATACCCTAGTTTTCAAGATATTTAAAAATCGGTATAAGAACAATCAAATTCAGTAGATCGGTAGATTACTCCTAATATTGGTAGATCTACCGAAAAATTGATAGAGTTGGCAAGGCTGTTTCAATGGAAATTATTCCTAAAGGTTTTGATTCACACTGCATAATGAAGGTGTGTAGCCCAAACGCAAAAAATATTTATTTGTCGATTAATTATTGTTAAAGCTTTTGAATAGTCTAAAAACTTATCACTTAAACCAGACACATCACACATACACACACACACTGTTGATGCATCATCATCTGTCTCTTATAACTACTTGATTCAACTTTACACCCTTTTATCTACAGAATTGGACTCCATTTTATGCATTTTATTGGTCTCAATTTTAATTTAATAAGAATTTATAATATTTTGAATTCTTAAGATTTATATTAGGTATCTAATATTTAATTTTTGAAAGTCTGTCGCGGTTTGCTCATTTAAGATTTTTTTTCGTAAATTAAGCATTATTCTCTGTTGCACGTGCAATTTATTTCAGAATTTTCCGATTAATTTTCTTTTTGAACAACTGAGTATTCCGGCGCGATTTGAACCGGAGACGGTCTATTTACGTATTTGAAACCAAAATTTGTTTTGTTAATCAACGTCAACGAAAATAAGTACCCCTCTTACAGGGCAATAACTGCGGAAGAAAATGTCGTGGTCAGGCGTACTGTCACTGTATTCGTCTCACGATGAACTACATGGTCCCGCTGTTGCTAGCGACGCACCCTCTCGGTACGGTTTCGGATTTACAATACGGAGCTAGGAACTGGGTACGGTAGTCTGACCAGCGTTTTCCCACCTGTCAAGAATTAACTGCTATTTACAAACACCGAATACTGTTTGAAAACCGTTTTTATTTTACCCGATGATGAATCATTCGATTATTCCAGTCTATTTAGAAACTCGCAGCCCTTTTTGCCTGTTAACCCGTCGCTGCTCTTGTGAGCTTATTAGCCCACGGGTGGATGGCCACCGACTATAGGTATCGGGAAGTGTTAAAGGCCTTAGAACGAGGAGAAGAGAGGGAAGAAGATGTAATTGACCAGGGCTGGTTTAAATAAAGTGATTAGGAAATAAGGAAAACGATCAAGGCTCCGATTACAATAGGAAGTTAACACAGTTAACTTCGACTGTCTTTTAAGAAAAATCTTTATTTGCGTACGAAGATGAATATATTTGCATGAACATTTAAAATATCTTCATCGATAACCCATAATTGAACATGTTAAAAAAAACGCATGCATTTTTTGCTTTTCATTCAGAAAACATAATTTTACTTTGCATATAATTGAAGATAAATGTTTACTTCCCATTGTAATCGGGGCCCAAATCTCCGTACTTAGTTTATTTATTCATTCAAAATTACACTAGTTTAAACATTAATGAACTAATTAAGGCTTTTTAGGCTATGTCCGTGTAAAGGCAAAATAAATAACAATAAAAATACATAGTAAAATTAATTAGATCAAATTATAATGACATAGAATAACAATTTAGAAAAAAAGGTAAGTGTAATAAATAATAAAATTCCAAATAATACAATGCAAAAAAGATAATCGGAATTAATTTTTAAAATATAAATTATACAAATTAAGAATCACACATAATCAAATTTCCAAAATAGTGGTATCATTAGAATCAACATAATAAAAGTAAAATATAGTAGTAATAAAAAAAAAGGAGTTAAGAGTATCATTGAAATCAACAGAAAAAGAATATATTTATAAAACATAATTGAAATGATAATTGAGATATGTTTTCTAGAAACTCACTCAATACTATAGTAAGAAATATAAGAAATAGGAGCAATAAATCATATGCCAAATAACAGTACGTGCTAAATTAAATTATACATAATGAAAAAAAACATAAAATTATCAACATATGTAAATTAAGTTAATAAGTTTATTTTAAATAATGTGTTGAAAATATCAAAATCTTTGTAAACTAGCACCCAAATTGATCCTCAAGGAAGTTTATCAAAATTGGTAGATGTTGATTAACTCTTAAAAGACTGTGGTAAATAATCCCTTTGCGCGCGGTGATGTAACATCGTGTTACCACTAGTAAAAGACGAAATATTGTAAAGTTCACCCTTAAAAAAAAAAAACATGGAGACACGCTGTTTAAATATTTATGCGAAAAAACATATAATTTAGCAACAATATTTTGACTTTAAAATTCAATTAGATGAATCTCATCCGAATAAATAAAAGTTTCAGCGCTTTAACTTCACAAACATCAACAGATGAAAGAATTGAATGTTACACAGTGTGTAAAGTGGCCACTAAAACCAGCCAATGATAGGTTATAAGCCCTGTAGATGCCTAGACTTCTATATTACCTTTTCTAAAATGTTTTTCATGTCTGTTGTAATATGTCAATATAATTTAACACTTCTATGGCAACATTAATCATAAATACACCGCTCATATTACGCGCGTGCGTCCCCAATCACTGTCATCAACCGACTGAAGACTGAATAAGTTTGACACAACACCTGCCTCTATGATTACCGAATATCGCTCCTATCTGTGGCCCTGTTATAGGTTCTGTCGAATATACAGATCTGGTGGCTTCCAAAAATAATTTCAAGGATTTCAAAAAGTTTTGTAATCATTTCGGCGAATTGATCATGTCCAATCAATTTAATCCCAGTCAGTGAAGAATTCGCTTCCCCCTTTTTTCAATTCGGCGAAGTACATATTATGTACTTTTGGATTACTTTCTTCCAGCATAAATATGCTAAGGCTAACAGATTACAGAGAGCTCTTACAGAGAGACTTACGTCCTCAGATGCTGTGTGTAGTATGTAGTGGGCAAGCTGTAAAATTCTTTTTTTTTTATTTTAGTTTTCATGGTAATAAAAAAGGCCTGGTAACTTTTTTTTTTTTTTTTAACATTTTTTATACTTAACTTCAATATCAATGCATAGATGGCGCTTCCAAATCGCTTGTGGATGGGTTCTTGATTCGTAGCATATATACAAAAACCAAAAATGTTACCTGGTGTGGATATTCGCTAAATAAGCGTAATGGGGAATGTTGTAGTACCTACATAAAGTGGCCACTTAACCCAGCCAATGACAGGTCATAAGCCCTGTAAACGTTCGAATATCCATAATCCTGAATCTTGAATTTGAAAAAATTCTACCTCATCTCTGTAGGGATATAAATATTAAAAAAAAGCCTGGTAACATATTAGCGGATTTTTTATTTTTGATTAATAAGCACAGCACACTAATAAAATATTTTAATGAGACGTGTTTAATGTAAATATTGGCGTGTTCGCAGTAAACAAGAAGTATTTAGTTAGTGCTGTATATAAAACAAAAACGGGTTCGTAGCTTAATCATAATAAATGTCAGCAATCGAGTTCGTCAAGTCCCGAAAATTCCAACAAACAATTTAATTACGCCCCGAAAATGTGTTCAGCTGAAATTCACCAGTTATTCATAATTTCAGGCGGTGTGCGCTGAAAGGGCCGATAACGACATAAAGCCTCGCTGTTTCGTTAGCTATTAACAATTTAATAACGCTATAATTGTCGCCACAATTAAATCCCCCTTGTTGGTGATTATAACCTACGCGCTTAAGGCTTCCTACCAGTCTACGTGGTGTGTGTAAATGTGGCAAGTTCTCAACGTTGATTTCAACGCACTACTGGTTTTAGACAATAATTTTTGTAGTTTGATATTTTAGCCAGGGGATCATATGCGCGTAAGTACTTGCTAATTTTAGCATTATAAAATGGCCATAACTGACAACACTATAAGATTGCCATCACTGGACTGACAATGAAAACACCCACCCCTTTCCCGAAACCTGTTGTTTATAAAGACTTGAGTCTTTCTTCAGTTTAGAGTATTTACTGTCAATTTTTTCAACTAAACAGCCAAAATAGAAGTTTTAAAAGCTTTCAAATTCAAATTAATTTGTTTTACCTAAATAACATTCCAAATTAATAAGCTCAAATAATTAAGCCGTTACATTGGGACAGCATATCAAACAAGGAACCCTTGATCAATGGTTCGACATCATTTTTATCAGATCTGTTAAAGACATTTTAAATTTATCGCCTGTTTGACTTTTAATTTGATTTTTAATTTTATCTCAAATTTTAACTTTTTAATTTTAATTCTTAATATTAACTTTTAATTTTAACTTTTAACTTAATTTTAATTTAGACTTTTCATTTTAATTTTAACTTTAACTTTTGATTTCAATTTTCACTTTTGAATTCAACTCTTAATTTATACTTATTCATATATACATCTACTACCTGCATCTAATAAATTATTGTTGGTTGCAAATTTTAACAAAGAAATTTAAACGTTCATGGAAGCAGAGAAAGAGGGTGGAAAGTAGAGTAGATATACAATGTCTTCTCCTTTTTATGGACTTTTTATTTGATATTTATATTTTTACGTTTTTAAAATTCAATTATTTTCCCCCTCTCCTCCTTTATTCATAATAAATTCGTGTGAAATCTGTAATTGGTCTTACTTTTTAAATTGTTTTTTTGAACCTTGTTTTGCAAAGACTGTATGATTTTATTAATAAATAAATCATTATTAAGATGTAACACTCTCAAAAAGCAAAAGTATTTGCCTCCTAAATATAGTTTTACTGATGTGAAAGGTGTTGATATCTAAAGTGATAATTCACTATACCGTAATCGAACTCACGTGAAATTCCCTCCAACAACCTGTCATACCTTAAAGCAGACGAAACGGATCCTAGAGCAAAGTCAGCGCACTGGACTTCTGCCCCTCTTCACTCCCGCCCATAGAATTAAGAATAGTCCAGAAGGAGCGTAGACTCATATTTGAATACATCAGACTGTGTTCAATAATTCCCCCACTATGCCTCACTTTTGCCGCGCGCATTCGTGATGAAGCCGCGTAATGTTGCACGATGGGAAAAAATATTTTAACACAAATGTACAGTAAAAAGAGCAATCTGTTAATTTCTCTAAAATTTTATTGTGCACGCGGAAATATTGATTGACACAACAGAGTACATAAGTAAAGGGTCATTTAAAAATAGTAATTTAAGTAATGAACTTTAAACTTAAAATATAAAACAAATTTTATTTTATATAAAACGGATATTTTTATATCATGTCAAATAATATTTGATGTTTTAATGATAATGTCGGTCAAATATCCACGATAGAGTTATTTAATCCGATATACAATTTTCATTAGTTCTCTCATTAGATGGGTAGAGTAGGATAAAAAAAATTACTTCTATCTGATAGGTAGAAAAATAATTAAATTTTTAAGTAATGCATTTGTTACATTCATTTTTTAATAACACATGAAATGTGATTGCATTCTGTTTTTTTTTTAATCTCAGCAGTATTTCTACACTTTAAAAGGACACAACACGGCATAGTTGAATTCATATCAGGAGTTGCTTACTGAGTGACGTCTACAAAGATACTAATGGGTCAAAACGTAAACCTACTCATTTATGAGTAGGTTAGTCGCCTTCTGTTTGATGTGCATATGCGGTTTCTGTTCTATTCTTAATTCTATGCTCCCGCGTTTGTATTTTTTTAAATTGGTAAGTATTTATGGCCATCCATTGTCTTTTCATATCGAAAAATATTTTGACATTTTTCGCGTGAACTCTGGTCATACCGGTCATACAAATATACTTTTCTGCGTCTCCAGGGAATTTTGTGAAAAAGTACAGCTTCTGGAGACTACATAAGACTCTGATTTCCACAAGAGACTACATTGTAACTCAGATTATTTAGTGTTTAATTTCATATCGGTGTCATTATTGATATATTTTATCTGGACGAATTACCGGGTATTTGCTGCTGCTCATGTCTCAGTTTTAAAGAGTAATACAGTTATTATTTCACTATTCGCCATAATTTATATTCCTGCTAGTGCTTAATCTAAACACATACCCCACCAACTACTGTCTTTTCATTATTACTAGAATTTCCAAAGAAATAATCCAGCTGCGTAATATTTGACAGAGCCTTTTTCATAAGTATCATACAAATCCACACGGCACGGTTAAATAAGGATCAATTGACACTTACTATGTTTTTTGTATTTATTTTGAATTTATTCAGCAGGACGTATTTTCAGGCAAAAATCCTGCAAAAATAAATTATTCAGCTCCATGGTGAACTGTTTATTACCTGACATTAAATTTAAGATGCAACATTTGCAAAAAACTGAAAATTAACAGATTTTTGCTTAAATTATTTTACTTGTTAAACAACATAATACGGCCCAGTAAATATTACCTCACACCATTATCAAATACCATTTACCTTTATGCCAATATTTGAACATTCACTTATCTTGATATTTTTCAACATAGGTAAAATGGTGAATGCTACACAGTAAGTAAAGTGGCTCCAGAATCCAGAAAATGACTAGTCATAAACCTGTAAATGCTTAAATATCAATATTATAACACAGAACAACATTTTCTTTACTTATCTTTTGCAATAAATTTTAATTTTAATAATTTCCTAGGGAGCGAAATCCAGTAATGTCTACGTAAATACGGACATAATTTTTACTTCTGTAAATGCTTGCAAATTTACATTTCAACAGTCTTTTTGACGTAATTTCTCGCGCGGTACGATGAGAACTCGTCACAACAATTTTAGGGTCGTAGACTACGGTACCTAGGTCGAAAGCTCTCGCTCGTAGCATTGTAGCTTTTGGGTTTTATTAACGGAAGTAGGTACTGATGGGGTGGTAGGAGGCCGGGGGTGGCTGGGACTGCCTCGGAGGTGGTTGCGTTGTGGGAATAATAATTGCCTCGCTATCTAAACGGCCGTAATATCGTTATGTTACTAATGCGTGCACTGGTATGAGGAGGAGAGCCAACCTGTAATTAATTCTCTACCATTGTTTGGATATGAAACAGAGACGCCTAACCGAAATCAAGATGGAAAACAATTGCCAAATTTATTGAAATCATTCGTTTTTATTTATGTTTAAATTTATTGCCAAGCGTCTAAAATATGCTTTTTGCGCCATCACTTAATTCTTAAAAATTACAATTTGTGCCAGATAATAATTTGTGCTGTAATTCAAAAAACACGCAGTCACTAATTTTTCAAAGCTCCAAATTTGTTCATTGCTTAAAGGCTAGATCTCAGAAACATCATTTCCGTCTTTCCAACAAAAACAATATTACTGATGATTTTACTGTGAATTTTCTATGGATAGTTAGGTAAATATCTAAAATACACATGGATTAAAATCTCAATAAAAAAAATGTAATTTTTTTACTGTCGAAACTTACGTAAAAACACACGAAAATGCCACATAAGTCATCGATGAAAAAGTTGAGGATATGCGGAAGGTCAAACGTAGGTAAAATTATGAATGTTACACATGTAGTCAGTGGGTCAGTTCTTTGAAAACCACAACAGCTTAATTACGTGTAAAGTTTACATAATCAAATAGATTGCTTAACAGGACTACAAAAGAATGTTGATATATTCCAGGCTATGCAGTGAATCCAATATTAAATATATTTCTAATTCTCCCTTGATGCTAAGAGAAGTTTTGCTTCTGTTCTCCTTTATTATTACTATGTTCCATTACGAACTCGTAAATTCACTAAAATTTCAAATCAAAATTCGAAATTCAAAATTCAAATTCAAAATTCAATTCAAATTTATCAACCTTGGGATAGACTAAATATTGTCTAGTCGAGTGACAAATTGTGCTAAAATTGCAAAAAAAAATCTTCTTATTTGTAGCATAAAAAATATTTTCACTTTATTATTATTTATAATTCTGAATTGGCATTGGCCACCGTCACGATTCATGTTAATTTTGAATTTTGTTTGTAATAGTTGAAATATTTATAGAATATCCACATCGTCACAATTATCAATGCCATGTCATGCCAGCATGTCCCCCTTTTTAAAGACATATTTGTGTATTTTTTTTATAAGCTAGGTATGAAAATAATTCTCCACAGTATCCATATTTATTTTTAAAATACAATTAATTTTTAAAAATCCATTTCTTATAGATGTATGTATTTTGATCCGTATTTGTAGTATGTGATATTTCCCTATTGCAAATGTTTAAAAAATCTATTTATTTTTGTCTGTTTTATTTTTTTTTCTTTTTGTTTCTCATATCTTCAATAAAATATATAATATGTATGCATGCATGTAAAAAAAAAATATTTAAAAATATTTGAGGTGGCAATTTTTTACAATTTTTTTTTTTTTTTACAATTTTTTTTTTTTGCACCACAACAGGCCAGGAGGCCTAATTACAGTGGTGAATTACATCGCAGAGCACCCAGGCTTGAGAAAAATCACATTTGAATTTTTGTGTTCTCACCGGGAATCGAACCCGGAACCTTCCGTGCGTGAGTCAAGCGTCTTGACCACTACACCACGGAGGCCGCCACCTTCCTTCCTTCCTTTAAACCTTCCAACGACAGGCCATAAGGCCTGTAAAAGCTTAGACTTCTACACTACCATCTCTCAAATTTTCTCCATCTCTGTTGTGATATGTTACAAATATAATAAATAAGCAATGTTTGATTATGTCCAAATGCTTGCAGACTGGCTGGATTTCCTCCCTAGGGAGTTGTTCATATTTAAATTTATTTCAACAGAGAGGGAAAAAGCTTTCGAGAAGAAATTTGGAAGTCTAGGCATTTACAGGGCTTATGACCTGTCATTGGCTGGTTTAAGTGGCCACTTTACACACTGTGTAACATTCACCATTCTGCCCATGTTTGAATTGTTTCCAGGCGTTGCCTAGTGGTTGATTTGGTTCAGCCGGATGAATCTCACCCACGTGATAAAGGTTTCAGCTCTTTCACTTCACAAAAGTCAACAGATGGAAGAGTTCAGGAAATGTGGATGTTCAAACATGGGCAGAATGGTGAATGTTACACAGTGTGTAAAGTGGCCACTTAAACCAGCCAATGACAGGTCATAAGCCCTGTAAATGCCTAGACTTCCAAATTTCTTCTCGAAAGCTTTTTCCCTCTCTGTTGAAATAAATTTAAATAATAAATAAGCGCTATTTTGGGGCCATGAAGAAATGTTTGGATTCCGTTATACTCGATCATATTAGTGCGTGATAAAATACAATACGAAAGAAAGTTTTACTGTAATATTACCTACTCAAATAATTAACGTAGACGCTAAACTGTGTGATTAATTAAAAACCATTGTTTTATGCTGATTTTTCCAAAAAATTAAATGCTGAGTTTCCGTGGTTTTCATTTTTACCCTCTAGCATTTTAATTGTACAAATTATAGTTTTTATTAGCATAATCATGAAATTCTAGAGATGTTTTTTACAGCGGACATTTTGAATGTGTCTCTAAGTTATGGCGAGTGTCGATCTGATAGTTTTGTTAGGTTTTAATAGTTTTTTAATGGACAGGTGATGCGAGTTCGTGAGAAAATAAAACGATTTGAGGAGCGATTGGAGATTGCTTTAACAGGAAACAATACATTGATATAAAATTAAAAATTTTAACCTAGCTTATTCTAATTTGTAGTTTGATTTTCTTGTTACGTATATTTGTTCAAATCCTACAAAAATAATATGTTTAGGGATTATAAACTTTTAAGCGGTTTGGGGCAAGTAAGAAGTAAATTCCTTAAAGAAATATAACCGTCCTTTTGTATATATAAATTGTACGTGTATTTAAAGTGTTTAAATAAATGAAAAATTATAAAGACGTACAAAGATATACCCCACCAATTCGGTATTATTTTTTAATATTTTTATTTTGCGTTCCTATGATCAACCCTGATATTTTCATTTTGGGGGCCATTTTCAACGCGTTGGAAATAACTAACTATTAGAAGATGGGAATCAAGTTGTGTTAGAACTGGGTTCAAACGTCGGTCTTTAAATACCATGGTCAAAGAACAAAAAAAAACAGCGACTCTTGTCGATTATTCCATCCAACTAAATTAAATAAATAAAATCATACTTATTTATTTGATCGGTATTAACTTTGTAAAAAAAATAATTAAGTATAAATAGATGTGAAGGTTTTCACGGTCCCTGTTATCAATTTGTTTTTTTTTTGGGTGATACCGTGTGTGTTAGATTTTTTGTGACTTATCGTCTACCATTGCAGGAGCCATCTTCAGAGTAAAAAAACAAACATGTGCCTACTGCCGACTGCGACACGGTACAAATGACTAGTAGTTAAAAATATACTATTTTTTGCTAAACACACAGTTTACCCTGAATATGGCTTCTGCAATGGTAGTCGGAACAAATCCAACACACATGGCATCACCCAAAAAAGAAACATATTGAAAAGCAAGTATTTATACTTTTCTTTTCGGACCATTTGAATTCAAGTGGTCTTAAAACAAAGTGTTTAATTCAATACATTTAAAAACATGTTTGCAGCGACTAACATAATTTTTGAGGAGGGTGAATTTAAGTTAATATAATAAAGTTCTGAGTGTGAAGTAAAGCCAAAACTCCGGATGAGTGTTAATGACTCTCATGGCGACTCTCAGGTAAAAATCCTGAAATCAAAATTAAGCGGATATGAGTCAACCTCGCACTGAAGTGGTTGCCGCATTCGCATACCTTGTTTGAGATTCTAGGTTTGATTCCTTGTAGGGTGAACGTGAAATATTGGACTGAAAGGTGGTTCTACTCTGCAAAATTTTACTGTTCCTGGACTGGTACCGGAAACGTAAGAGTGATCACCTTTTCTGTTCAACTAAAATGTTCAAGATACAATGCAATTGGAGTACTTACTGTGCCGAATGTGTCACCTTTTGCAAACTGGTGATGATAATTTTAAGGCTTTCATCACCCTGTTACCGGCACTCACCCTCTTTTCAATGTATTTTGTATTTCCATCCCTAGTTAACTTACTTTTCGATTTACCTGAGAACAGCCATCGAGTCGAAAACACTCGCCAAAGATTCTGGTTCTATTTCATAAACAGAACTGTATTACTTATCCGCCCGGACGCAAAGAAACTTCAAAAATACATAAAAACACAGAGAATCTTAAAAAAAACCGAAAGCGGTTTCATTAAATTTATTAATTTTCTTGAAATTTCTTTGACAGCGTTATTCAAAATCCCAGCATAATTTAGCGCATTAAAAGTAAATTATGTCTTCATATTTAATTAAAACTTTAAAAGCAAATTCTTCATCCCTTCCGAGCGTTTAAGCTAAATGACAATTCTTTGAGAAGTTAATTTTCCTCGGATGCCATTTGCGTAAGACTATTAGATATGCTTAATTTTATTTAATTACAAATTTCTGAACCCCCTTTGAAATTCGCCCAAACAAAATTAGACCTTAAACCAAATATTAAAAAAGCCTAAATTCGCTTGCGATAAAATGGGCACTTGCGCCTATGTGAAACCAAACCAACGTTAATTACCAAAATTATATAATGGCTAATGACAAAAAGCTAATTTAGACGATCCTTTTGTTTGTTTGATAAAGGTGCTACTAAAAAGGCAAGCCGATTGACGTAATGGTGTCTCATTCTCTCTCACTGTGTTGTGCCGCCGTGAGAAGGAGATAGTGATTCATTTCGCGGTCGGGAAAATTCATTGGCATTGTGATTGCATGTCCCTTTCCTTCGCGCGGTTTGTATTCGCGTTTTGTTTGCCCGAGAAAGAGACGGGTGAATTTAATCGATGTATAAATAAAGCTTTAGGAAGGCTGTACCATATTTACATAACGGCATCTGTGCTAGTCTTTAAGCCTCGTCTACACAGTTCATTTTTTACCGCTGTTTTTTTTTTCCACAAAACAATTGGTTTATTCATTTTATTTCTTTTATATTAATTAGTATAACTCTTTTGTGACTGTGATGTAACAGGAGTCTATATAAAATACAAAAATATATCTCTCGTATTTATTTACATGATGCAGTCATAGAATTAAGTAGTCCAGAAACCACATACGCGCATCAAATTGAATGCGACTAAACTACTCACAAATGAGTAGTTCTACGATTTGGCCATTAAATAGAATAAAACAGTTTTTACAGCCCGTATGACGAATGATATGTGATGTTATTTTATCATTTTTTTATTTAAATTATTGTGTTATTTTATATTATATCCCCTCATACCAGCACTTTTGCTGATTGGGAATATTTCGTACAAATAAAATATGTAATATAATGTAATATGTAAAGTTTAAAAACCTTGTATTTTGTCATAAATAAATACTCTGTAGACGTCGCTTAGTACGCAACTGCCGATTTAAATTCAACTATGCCGTGTTATGTCGTTTGCAAGTGTCAAAATACTGCTGGGATCACATTTCGTGTGTAAAAATCGAATTCACAAGTAATGTTATTTAAGAATTTGATTATTTTACTATCTGTCAGATTGTTAAATAAAAGAACGTGGACATTTTGTTAGTATTTTCAGGGTATTCGATTTTTTTGGCTGGCTTTCTATAAATTAGCCTGAGTGTAATATTAAACGGTATTACTTTACTTAATTACTAAATAATTATGAAATGTTTTTTTTTACGTTTGCTTAATAAAAGTACCTGGTTTTTTTTTATATTTCAGTCAGTAAAATATTTCTCGTTGTAAAATATAACATAACACAAAATTATCTTTTATTTAAGTATATTGTTCACGGTCTGGCAATATTACGAGGCCACTTCACGCATGCGCGCAGGCGCGATGTCAGATAGAGGGGGGACTTTTAAACACAGTCCGATGTATAAACTTGGTTTTACGTGTTTTAATAATAATATTATTAAAAATATTTGGCTGATTCATATGGCTGAATTTTTGTGAAAAATCACCTCAAGGGCGCTTTACAATT
Source organism: Micrasema longulum (assembly GCF_059751315.1). NCBI lineage: Eukaryota > Metazoa > Arthropoda > Insecta > Trichoptera > Brachycentridae > Micrasema > Micrasema longulum. The sequence continues at coordinate 57,815 of NW_028277680.1, forward strand.
ATTGTTCTAACTAAGATAAAGTGACGTATTATATTTTCTGATTTAAAATTGAGGGTATGACAATCTTAAGAAGTGAGATTTTAGTTGGGATCTGAACTGACTGGGACTTTCAATGATTCGTAAGTTTGAAGGCAATTGGTTCCAGGCAGAGGGGCTGGCAACGGCAAAAACACGATCTCCGAACCTAGTATTTGGGGAGCGCCGGATTTTGACAAGTTTTCCTCTGACTGAATCGAATGCTGATCTAAGAGTAGATTTTCTTCGACGTGTATTTTCCCTAATACAAAGGCCCGAAAATATGTATTTTGTAGCCATTTTATGAAGTTATAGTATATTAAATTCTATGGATGCAGTTTTATATTTTGTAATCTTCAAATGGTAATTTTTACACTGGATTTGGAAAGTAAAATTGTATAAATATGCAGGATCTTTTAACAAATCATATTTAACTTTGCTGTGCGAAGAAAACTTATTTGAGCGAAAGTGATGCCAATACAATATGATGCCAATAAATCTGTTTTATTGTAAAAGAAAGGCACAAGAATAGAACATACAACAAGAAAGACATAGATGCTGTCCTGTAGCCGGTGTTTGAGTGAAAGAGACATTTCTGCCTTGTGATACACAATCTAGTAATTAGTGCCTTCGCCTACTTTGTCAGAGATCCAAAGTTTGATTACCAACGTTTTAATATAAAATATTGGTGCACATTAAAATAAAGAATGTTACTGCAGTAAATCATTTTATCATTATCATCGTTGCTTTGGTACACAATCTGCAGCGAGTCTTGATCATTTTTGTAACATGTAGGTAAGATGATCAGTCTTACGCTTCATGTGCCATTGCAGAAACTATGAAATATTTTAGTGTAAAAATACATTTTAAATACACTGAATGTCCACCATCCCAGAAACCGATCCCGAGACCTTTTGTATAGGTTGGCAAAGACGCTGATTATTTGACCACTAGTCGACATAAATGTATCTCTTATTTATATCTCTTCGTAAAATAAAATAGATCTATTAGTATCTCTTTGTAAAATATTAAAATCAAAATTACCCGAAAAAAAAAATTTTTATTCATCATTCCCTATCCGCACCTAATGGTGCATAGGGCAATGCATTGGTACACCAATCGCTGCGCATCTTGACCATTTTTTATTACACAAAGGCAAAATGATCAGTCTTACGCTTATTAGGCCACAACAAGTCTGATTGCAAAAACTCCAATGAAAAAAACGGATATATCATGCAACAGGAATAATGAAAAAAAGTTTCAATTGCGGATTCGCAATAAAAATCCGGCACAACGCGAAGATTTAAAAAATGAATTCCATTGAATTAACCGTTTAATGTTCAATTTTTCGAATTCAAACTTAAAATTATGTATTTTTATGTATGTTTTTTATGCAAATACGTGGAAAAATAACATTTAAAAAAATTATTAAAAAAAATATTATTTTTTTTTGTTTCATATTTCAGTTTATGAAAAAAGATAATAAAAAGTACAGTCAGGAATACAACATATTAAGGAAAAAGGTGAAAAATTAAATCTAAAATTCTTCTTTATTTAACACTGATTGAAAACATCGTTTATATATTTTTTGTAATTTATTTATGCTATCCTAAAAATATTATTAATTAAAATTAAATAAACTATTGTAAGACGTCACTCACCATTATGTACACAAGTATTGTTTATTTCTTTTACGTAATGGGAAACGTTAATGTAAATATTGTATTTGATTAATGTAAAAATGGTATTTAGTTATAATGTTGTATTTTTATTTGTTATTAATAAATAAAAAAATAAAAATGTGGACAAAATGCTACATTGGGTATTAAAAAATACAAGAATGTAATAAAAACAAGAAATAACGATTCTTATGAACCATTTTTTATTTACATAATTATGAAAGTTGCAAAAGCAATTATAACTTTAAATTTAAAAAAAAAACAAAGAAATCGCCCTGTGAACTTTAGCTTTATAACACTTTTGACAGAAAACGTGCAACTGACTTTTTGTTTCAAATTTTATCGAAAAATTTTACCCTGGTGGCCACTTTAAAAAATAAATTATAATGGCTAGTTTGTATACAATATAATAAACTAGTCTCCGATTGATAAACATGTTTTTAATCACATTTATACACCGGTTATCGGTATGTGGCAGATCGTCTACATTGTGCATTGTAGGGTTGAAAAAAAACAATAATAGATCGAGTATTCAAATCAAAACTTCGGAACGAAAAATTAATTTCATATAAATTGAGAAAAATGGTGTGGACGAGCCGCGGAAAACGATTTCCCAGCCAGTCTGCAAATAAGTGGTCTCGCTCTTTCACTCTTCCGCACAATGAGGCAGCATGGCGAGGGAAGGGGACGGCTATAGATCATTGTACGAGACATTAGTATCTCTATGGTAACCAGATTATATTCAGTCACTCTTGTCTCCTGACTCCTGACCCTTGCGCCGCGCCGCTCGATAATGCAATTATTTTGATATTAACCCGATGCTAAACTTGTCGGTAATTATATTGAATACGGTTCTTTAAATTTTGTAGACCGCAGAAAAATGTCTAACCATTCATTTGTGGGAAAATAACAAAATGTAATACATGAAAAACGAAATGTTCTTCCCTATAAAACAATCACATGTCCACACATAAATTGAACGTAGCTATGCAGAAAGCAGCTAGTCCACAATTTTAAGAGATATTTGTTTTATCGGGTGCAGTATGGTCAATTCTATGATGCGTTAAAAGCAGCCAGACCGCTTTCATACAAAAAAACTGGAATAATCACCTTTTAAAAATAGTTTCCAACACAAAAACTTCATTTCTCAATTTACAGAAAACACCCACAGCACCAGAAAAATCTTACGTTACTTTAAAAACTGGTTAAATATATAATATGATTCTCGTTTGTAGTGTAAAAAATTTGAGTATTCATGTTTTATCATTTGTCAATGCCAAAAAAATTGTTGTGTCGGTTTGATTATTCACTCTTTTCACAAAGGTGCTATTATCTCAGTTTCACTTTTCTATGGCTGCCTGCTTTCTGCATTACTACGTTCAATTACTCTTCTTTCATTCTCTTTCAAAATAAGGCGATGAGGATTATACTAAAAAAAAATTATTTACTAGTGGACCTGACAGACGTTGTCCTGCCCGAACATCGGCTTGCATACCATTGGCTGGTTCAGCAAACATTTTTTCGATATTTAAATTTTCGATAAACTATAAACTTAGTGATATTTGACATTGAGTTTGGCATTTCAATCTTTTCGTTTCGTCATTGTGTGATTTGCTGTTGCCCAAAGCAAAACCAAGAAAAGTAAGTAATACCTCGTTATCCTGCGCCGATTGACTAAGGCCCGGTTGTTTGATCGTTAGTCATAGTAAAAATATGGAGCAATAGTCCAAAATGGAAAAAAATGAGTTGTTTCATCTATAGTTACTAAAGGTGGATAGTAAAACTCTTTAAACATTAACAATATTTTGAGTTCATCCAAATTTTTGTAGACAAGGACTGTGACAGAATTTTGAAGGACTATGAAGGACTGTGAAAACAGTAGAATAATGAAGATGGTGTCATTTTTTGACGTTTACCGGTTGTTGTTGTTTCTTCACGTCTATTGTTTTATTTCCGAATACGGAATGGACTATGCTTATCAGTGCTTATGTTGTATGGACGGGTGCGCGTGAATTGATTTGAGGTTAAATGAGAAAGATGGATTACAATTGAAGTTATTTATTGAGCAGATACACACGAGTTACATCCTTACAATTTAGTACAGAAGGAATTCACAATAGCGAACACTGACGAGGAGCTGGTGGACGGGCACACGAAATGCCAAGATGAAATGTGCATATTCTTTCGCTGCACGACGTTTAATTACTTGTCCGAGCTGACGTTGCGTTGGGTTACGCGTTGCAAACCAGAAGGTTGTTCGGCCCAGCCAACTTTACGGCTTATGGTGATGACCTCCACAATGCAATCTAAAGAGTTCGAGAGTTCGTTCGACGGTGACATTTTTTACTTATTGTCAAAAAAACGAAAACATTTTGAAAACGATTTTCAACCAAGATGAATCGAATACAGTTATTAAGTTATTATTGTATGATTAATCGGTAACAGGTCATCTTATTTATTCAATAATTGGTGAATAAAAAAAGTATGCCACAAGAAATCGTTAACCGTGTTAACTCTTCCAAAATGATTAATAAGTAAAACGCATCGGGAATGAGCACTCTGTATAAGGCATGCATTTTTTTACCATACCAGTTTAATACATTGTATGCACCTGAAATTCCTCATGTATTCCTCTTAGACATTTTAAGACCTTCACTCACTATCTTATTGTGTGTTCATACGAATACCTTACTGAAAAAATCGTTCGTTATTAACTGTCGCCTTGTGGTTTTATGGTCAGCGCGTTTGTCTCGGAATCGATTTCCGACATGGTTGACATAAAATTTTTATTTGAAAACTTATTTTTTACCCTGGAATATTTCGTAATTCCTTCTTCTCCTTCTCATGAGACGTAGGACTGATCATTTTACCTTCATGTAGCAAAAATTATCAATGTGTACCCTATACGCCATAAGTTGCGGAAAGGAAACGATGATGATAATACATTAATAGGAAATTAGTTTTATATAGAACTTTCAAATAAAAGTAAATCTCTTTCTTATTAAACTACAAATAACTTATTTTTTTACGTTATTTTAATTATTTTTTTAATTATTCGGTATTTTTTCCAAAACATGATTACATCATCCGAAAACAAGTTACGTGCATTTATAAATTACAATAAGCGTATAAACGACAAAAACAGAAAAGACAAAACAACAAATCGATTTTTTTCATATGCTCTTTTTATTATTATTCTTATATTTTATTTTTTTATAAGTATAATTATACGGAGTGCCTTTTTACGGGTACTCTTTTTTTTTCTTTTCTTTTACAATGTATTTACTAATGTTCAAAAATTTTTAATTGGCCTATAATTTTGGTTTATTTGTAAATATTAAACATCATAACAAAATAAAACATCAAATATCACTCTGTTAGACTTAAAATTTACACTAAAAGTGCATTATGTAACTTAGTAGACATTATAATAAATATGTACTTCTCCTTTCCCCTCCTAATCTTCTCTTCAAGCATCCTTGTCCTAATCCCACCCAATTAACAAAAAAAAAAAAACTTTGAATATTGAAAAATATTTACGGGCCCATGAAAATAACATTTTCATATGCACAAACTTTTATGTATTTATTTCATATGTAATATGTTGATTTCCCAAATAAAATAAAATAATTTTTTTTTTTTTTTTAATTTTATCAAATAAATCCAAAGAGACAATAGCAAAGTTACAATATCTTATATATAATCAAGATATACTTATATAAGAAAAAATATTTAAAATATAATTCAAATACATTATTTCGTTCAAACGAATATCGTAAATCATAACAAAGAACTGTTTAAACATAAAAAAATATAAACAGAATTGACCAGTAAGAAGTTTGTACAAGAAGGAATTTGAGATTAATTAATCGGAAAAATTATAAAAACCTCAGGTAAAACATGAGATAATTTTGTGCTCTGTAACAAAATTCAAATTAATTATGGATTGCAAACTTGGCCAACATTAATTTGCAGATTGTGAAATTTTACCACAAAAATCCGTGTTCATTTCGCCAAAGGTGTATGGTTCTTCTTGAATTCATGCGTGACAAGTTTGGCGACATCGTTATTTCTAGAAACGGTTCTATTAATCGGCCTTCACGATCCTGTGATTTGACGCCACTGGATTATTTCCTATGCTGCTACGTTATATCCATGGTTTTTATTGATTTTTTTTCTGAGTTTAAGTAAAGCAAAATTAGAAGAACTACATAAATATATTGATAAATTTACTTCTTCTTGTACTTAATAAGATGTCTCCAACATTGGCAATCACTTTTTTGCGCTGCCCGAAACAACTCCACAAACCTCATCCATCAAGACACTTGCCTTCTGCTAGGGTCTTCAATCTTGCCCATCAGTATGCATCAAAGGATTTCATACTTGACTCCATGCAGGATGTGACCGAGATAGGAAATCTAACGAACCTTATATTTATAAGATCATAGATATTGAACTATAAATTTTAATTAACATATTACAACAGAGATGAAAAACATTTAAGATAAGGTAATATAGAAGTCTAGGCATCTACAGGGCTTATGACCTGTCATTAGCTGGTTTAAGTGGCCACCTTACACACTGTGTAACATTCAGTATTCTGCCCATATTTGAACATCTCTTTTCCTTCAATTCTTTCATCTGTTGATGTTTGTGAAGGTAAAGAGCTGAAACCTTTATTTATTGTTGATAAATCCACCTGGTTCACGAAGAAGTAAAGAAATTGTAAAAATTACACTTTCAGGCGTTGCCTAGTATCTAGGTGAAATAATTCAATTAGATAAATCTCACCCGCATAAATAAAGGTTAGTATAAACAGCCTGCCAGAGAGCTTAATCCAGTTCTTGTCTACAAAGGTCTGGACAAACTCAAAGTATTGTTTTTAAATTTTGAAATGCAGTTTTGTCAATGAAATAGAATCAAAACTATTAAAAAAAAAGAATAAGTAGCAAATGCATTACTTAAAAATTGAATTGTTTTTCCATCTGTCAGATTGTCAATGAAAACAAAATGGACATTTCGTTAGTGTTGCCAGGTAAGTATTTTTTTTACACAACTTTGCGCATCTAATGAGAGATCTAATGAAAATTGAACCTCGAACTAAACAACGCCGTGGTGAACATTTGACTGACATTATCTTTAAAACATCAAATATTATTTAACACGATATAAAAATATTCTCAAAATAGCTCAAAGTTCATTAATTCATTTACTTTTATTAAATGACCCTTTACTTATCTAAGCTGTTGTGTCAATCAATGTTTCCGCGTGCACAATAAAATTTTAGAGAAATTAACAATGTGCTTTATTTTCCTTTACATTTGTGTTATGATTTTATTTTTTCCCATCTGGCAATATTACTCGGCGACTTTACGATTGCGCGCGGTGAAAATGGGGCAAAGCGGGGGGATTTTTAGACACAGTCCGATGTATTAAAATATGATTCTCCACACCTTCTGAACAATTTTTAATTCTATAAATTATTGTTTTTTTGTTATTAAATTGAGAAATACCGTTTTTGTGATCGACACTATTTTCAGAAGGTGATTTTTACAGTTTTTTGTATGAAAGCGGTCAGTCTGTTTTTAACAGAACATAGAATTGAACGTAGTTATGTAGAAAGCAGCCACCCATAGAAAAGTGAAACTAAGATAATAGCACCTTTGTGAAAAGAGTGAATAAACAAATCTCCACAACAGTTGGAATGTTTTTGACTTTAACAAATGATAAACAAGGAATATTTTAGTTTTTTTTTACATTACAAACAATACTTTAATTATGTATTTAAACCAGTTTTAATAATTTTTCAATTCGTTAAGATTTTCTAGCGCTGTGGGTGTTTTCTGCGAATTGAGAAATACAATTTTTGTGATTGATACCATTTTCAGAAGGTGAATAAAACAATTTTTGTATGAAAGCGGTCTGGCTGTTTTTAGCAGAACATAGAATTGACCTTACTGCACCCGATAAGATCATTATCTCATTTTTTTTAAATTGTGGACTAGCTGCTTTCTGCATAACTACGTTCAATTAGGCCCTTTATTTATTCATTTTGATAGCTGAGCGTCCTTTTATCTCACCTGACATTTTATTTTTAATTTCACTTTACACATTGCGACAGACCTTCAATCCAACGTCCGACATGTTGCATTAAGTTTACACCATTGTGAAAAGTGTGCTTAAGTTATGTAAAATATTTCCTTGCCATTTGATACGCGTGTGGCGTTGCTAAGCAAGGAATCGAACGCTTTCCTCTTTATTGTAATTTTATCAATATTCAATTAAAAATTACATGCTGTCTACAAGTGCAAAAAAACATCGAGAAATTTCTACCAGTCTGTGTGATTGACGTAAGTGCACCTTTGTAATTGTGCAATTATTAATTTATGTGCTCGTTAGTTACCTGTATTCAATAAAGTGTTTAAATCACAAGTGAGCAACCCCGGGCCTGCGAGCATGTTCGTAATTAACCGACGCGTTATCCATTCGGGATGTTTTGGAATCGACGAAGTGGCTTTATAAAAAGCGTTATCCACCCTAATAATAAGCGAAAGAAACCAAATTTTTATTTTGTTTTTATTGATTTATATGGAATACTTGCAGTTATACAAACCTTATATAAACCTTGCAGGTGATCAGCTAAGTTTTTTTGGTTTTTATCATATTTTTACTTATCATTTGTATTTCTATATAAGTCGCTGTTTAGTTCATTGTTTATAATTCGGAATAGGAAAATATCACATACTAAAAATAACGATAAAAATATACGAGATGGATTTAGAGCAATTAATTGTATTTTCAAAATCAACTTGGATATTGTGGAGAAATGTTTTCATACATAAATGTAAAAAAGAAATTCAATAAAAATACGTTCGTAGAAAGACGCGACCTGTTCGGCCTTGGTTGTTGTGACATCAAGATTTGTGGTATTGTTCTACACAAATTTCAATGGCAAGGAACAAATAAACATTATCGTGACGTATTAGGGGCGTGGCCAATGGAATCACCGTTTTTGTGGGAATTCAAAATTTCAAATTTAAAACATTTTTTTATGCTACTAATAATTAGCAGACTGGACCAGTTTGAAGATGCCCATAGAGGGCGAGAGCGCTAATTGGTCAAACAAGGGAAAGTGTGCCAAGTATTTCAAATTATATTTAAGTTATTACATCATTAAATGGAATTCCATCAAGAATTGTCAAAAAATAATTTAAATCAAAGAATGTTTATGTTTATTGGCGTTAGCAGACGCTTCTAAGGAGCGATTTTTGAAATTTAGGGCAAAAATGAAGTGTTAATTAACCTGTCCGGGAGTGAGTTTCTGCCGACAAAACTGTATCTGGGGAGTGAGTTTTTTTTCATGTTTTTTTTTTACTTTTTATAATTTTATATCATTGTCAATGCTATAAGCAACATATTTTCTTGAATAAAAATAATAAATTATACCAGTAAATATGATTTATATCAAAATTATCGATGTTTTATTTCATGGGTTGTCAACCATCGGTTTTACAAGCCCAAATAATATTTCTGAAAATAATCGGACGTACATGTACGCCCATACTCCATTGATGAAAATTTTGTTTGGACGACCATGTACGGCCATACTCCCGGACAGGTTAACAACGAGCACCTGACTGATGCTAAAACACCCCGAACGGAAGACGTATTTCCTGGTGACACTAAAGCATCCCGAATGGATAACGGGTCGCGCATTTACAAATATAGTAGTAAAAGGATGATTAATGCCAGTAATGAGCCTATATTGCAAATTATTTTTGGAAATAAATTTGTAAAGAGCACCCCAGAGATCAAATTTAGTAAGATGATTTACTCGGTGGCGCCAACTTAGTATTTTTGCTTTATCTAGTATAGTTTTGTATTTATTAAATAACATTCTAAAATTTGTATGAAGTAAATACAATGCTATAGTATTACAGCCAGTTCGTCGACCTCTTCCGAAAGCTCTTTGGGCATGATTAAAAAGTGTTTATAACTCTTAAAAGACTATAGTGAATAATTACTTTGCGCGCGGTGATGTAACATTGTGTTACTACTTATAAAAGACGGAATATTCTAAAGTTCAGACATTTGAAAAAAAAAACATATGGACATACTGTTAAATAATTTTTTTCCATAATTTATGCAAAAAAACATATAATATAGCTTTGTTATGGTAAAATAAATAAAAAAAATACAAGTACATCGTTCATGTCACATGTTGTGTGTAAAGTGACCACTTAAACCAGCCAATGACAGGTCATAAGCCCTGTAAATTTCTAGACTTCCATATTCCTTTATTCAAGGCCTTCTCCATCCCTGTTGTAATTTGTTAATCTAAAATGTTTACACAAAAAAAAACTGATTACACCTAACGGTCATCGTTTAGTAAAATTAATGCACTCACCCGGTAAGTTGCAACAATAAATTTGTACGGAATACAGAAGCAAAACAAAATATAGAAACCTTATTTAAGCAAGACAATTGATTAAAACACAACACACAACACAACCGAACAAGTGCTTTCATTTTGTTCGCAAATACGCATCAAAATTTGTGATAATAGTGACGGTAAGTGCGGACGTCACAAGAGAAATGTCAGAGCGCGTTGTTGTCCAACTGACCGCGGGGGCAGTCAGTGAAGAAGTCACGTATCCATCATCATCATTCCCTTTCCGCTCCTTATTATTTTTTTTCAATTTCAATTTATTTATTTTATCAACGTTTATGTACATTACAAAATAGTTCAATGCATACATAAAACGAAAAAAATTATATTAAAATTTAAATATACAAAAATGGTAAAATAAAAATACCCAGCAATCATAGAAAAAGAATGCCATCCTCTCTGAACTTTTTTTCACTAATATGAAAGATGTCAATATCCGAAGAGATACGGTTGAGTAAAGACATTGCTCTTCCTACTGGCATTACCATCGGCAGGTTAGTTCTGCAAGCAGGAAGATAAAACAGCTTAAGCTGTCTATGTCTAAGGTAGTCAGTAGGAACATAAAGAAAAATACTCTCCATTACACCTATGTTGATCGTAATACCACGGATCAATCGGAAAAAATACATAAGCAAGTATGCATTTCTTCTTTTCTCCAAACTATTGTAGCCAAGCATTCCCAGTATGAAGTCAGACGGATACAACCACGGATAATATCCTATATAACGATAATATCTTGAAAAAAAAATAACAAGAAAGTAAGATTATTAGTCTTACGATTCAGGTGCTAGGCTAGGGACTATGAACATATTTTGGTGTAAAAACCAATTTTTTAATAAATATTTTTTGTCAACCTACGGCGGAAATCGAACCCGAGGTATCTTGCGTGGTAGGCAAACGCGCTGACCACTACTCGACGAGAATAAACTACGCTGAGTACTCATATTTTCCACGGCTCTACATATTAGCAAACAAATATGTAAATTTATATTTATTTCATTTATCCATATTCAAATTAAAACCGATACTAACAATTTCATCGTCGCCATCAAATTCTTTTCCACAACTTTATTTTTGTTTTTTAAAATAACAAATTACCATTTTAAATGATGCTGTTTTATTCATTTTCTTTTCTATCTATTTTATTACATAAATCACACTGATCAGTGTGATCACACTCACGAAGGATGGGACACTAAAAATAAAATACTTATAGCCTTTAAAATAGCATTATATTAACTGAAAAAATTTTAAAATGATCCTTAAGATAAAAATAACTTTATATAATTTAATTTCATATAATTTTGAGTTCTCTATCCTTACCTCTGTTTTAAATTGACACATTGAACTCGTTAATAAGGATACCAGTCTCGAAAATGTCATGAAAGTGATGAAACCGGTCACTGGATATTCCTTTTTAGTTTCTGGATGAAAGTCTTAAAATCGATTTCAGCTTATTTCAGCTCTTCTGATCATTTTTGAAAATTACAGAGGGTCCGTTCTGCCACCTGACTACCGATTTATGTAAATTGTTAGACAAAAACTGGTTAAATCAATTACTTTTAATCCAAGCGTCTTTTTTAAAATTATGATTATTTTCTGTCAAATGGTTTGCGAATTCAAAAAAATGATTCTTATTTAGGCACCTTAAATGTTCTTTTACTCTAATATAAAAGTTTCTTTTAATTTTTCCAATGTACATTGAATCGCAATCATTACAATTTAATTGATATATACCAGATTTAATATATTTTTGGACTTCGTCTTTGTGATTTTTTAACAATGTTCCTAAATTATTAGTAGTTTAGAATCCAGGTTTAATGTTTGATGGTAGGGAATTAGAAAATTATTTCGAAAAAAATGTCATTTGTAAAAAGAATCCGCCTTCATTATTTAGGTGGGTTTGATTTATTTACTGTGGAAGTAGAATATGAATGTTTATTACTTCTGTTACGTAGTTAGGAATTGAACCCGGATATTATAAATTTTGTAGCGCAATAACTTATTATAGTCTATAATGCCTTTAGTCTAGTATAACAAAAGAAACTGACATTACATAACCGAGCTTTCCATATGAATTTATAAAGAAGGAAAATTTATCTTAATTTCCGAGGCATGAAATGGATTCTAATTTATAAATAATTCTATTGTGTTTGTTTTAATGGTTGAAATTTGAATTTTAATATGGTTTAGGTGGAAGCTAATTGGACATTATTGCGCGCGGAATTTCAAAATAAATAACTTTGAAAATATTTCGAATTCCATCCCATGAAAACCGGCGGATTAAAAATTAACTATGGAATTTGTACAACCTAATTTTTTTTATTTGCATAATTCGTTTTTTTTTGTATACGTAAACACGAAGTACTCAAAAATATATATTCTAATTTTAAATTATCTATTTAAATCGCAAGCCGAATAATTTAATTTACTTAGAACATCTATATCTGCTCCCTGAGTGGAGCATATGGTGCTCTTAGATGCTCTTTAGATCGTTTTGTCGGATGTCAACTCCTGTGTATCCTCCCAAGTCAAGTCAAGTCCCCTCAAAACTTTTACTCGTGGATGTTCAGTGCTGATATGTGAAGTACAAACAATACAAACAAACTATTACGCCATTTTCCCGTAAGGGTAGGCAGAGAGGATAGAACGCTATATCAATTCATCTTTGCATACAGATCTTGCTTCCTCTACATTAATACGTCTTCTTATCCACACGCGCCGATTATTCCGTCTTTTAAGATGTCCATCTTAAAGTATTTGTTGGATTTGGTCATGCCATATCTCTTTGGGTCTTCCTCTATTTTTGCATCCACCAATATTAGCATTGTAAATATTTTTAGCCGTTCTTTTGCTGTCCATTCACTCTACATGTCCAAACCAACGCAGTGCCCTTTTCTTCATTTTGTCGATAATGCTTATCTCAGCCTAACATAATGTACGGATCTCAACATTTTTGCATCTATCGAACAAAGTTTTACTACACGTTCGCCTAAGAGATCGCATTTCGACAGCATTCAGCCTACTTTCTTCCCTGTTTTTCCAATTCCGTACTTCGCTCCCATACATCTATGCAAGACATGGACTCGTGATGTGGCGAGCGCTGTAATTTCAAAAACCGGATTCCATGGTGTAGTAGTTAAGACGTTTGACCCACGCATGGAAAGTTCCGGGCTCGATTCCCGGGGAAAAAACAATAATCTAAAGTACGTACAAAAAGCAGCCAGTCTGAAAAAAACTTTAAATAGTCTGCTAAAAACAGCCAGGCCGCTTTCATAAAAAAAACTTTTATAATCACCTTCTGAAAACTGTGTCGATCTCAAAAGGGGCATTTCTCAATTCGCAGAAAACACCCACAGCTCTAAAAAAATCTTACGGTACTTTAAAACTACTAATCAAACTAGTCAAATACGCAATTAGATGCTTGTTTGAAATATTAAAAAAAACTGATGTATTAATTTTTTATAATTTGTCAAAGTTCCGACTTTTGTGTAGGTTTGATCATTTACTGTTTTTACAAAGGTACTATTATCTTTGTTTCACGTTTCAACAACTTTAAATTAAAATGTGATTTTCCTTAAGCCTGGCTGTTTCATCATGTAATTCACCACAGTAATTAGGCCTCCTGGGCTGTTGTGATGCAAAAAAAAATCTTAACAAAATCATAGCCATAATAAAACAATTTATAAAAAAATAGTCTAAGTGTCTTTTGACGAATAAATTATTTAAAAAAAAACTAAGCACAAAAGCATTGTTAAACCACACACAATTACGTGCATTCTATTTTTCGACATGTATAAGTTTTTATTATTCATATTTTTCGATTACAATTTTGTATATTGTTTAATATGTTAATAAGTGTTTTTGTTTTATATATAGAAGAGTCCTGACTTAACACGGAATTTTCTAACAAGTCGAGACATAAAAAAATTATAATTGTGCTCTATAATAAAGTTGCGTATTTTATTTTTAAAAAAAACATATTTTGCCCAGCATCACATCTGATTATAATAAAAGTCATTTTCATTTTTTTAATGGCACTATGCGAGTTTGATAGTTTTTGATTTTTAACTATTTCAAATTATCAAACAACCCTTAGTCATTGTTGGAGTTCACATTTACTAAAATATTTGATAAATGGACAACCCTGGTCAATTAAGGTTATCACTTCAATATAAATAAGTGTTTCTAAACTGATTCACATAACGCTCATGTCATTATCACCCGATTAAGTATGTTTTCTATCTCATGTGGAATATCTAACCCCCCGGCGGGCGAAATTGACCAGCGGGAGGGGAAAGTCAACCCCCTGCTGTTGGTCGTAATGTCCCTCCAGGGTGAACTCTTACTTTGCCCACTTAGGTTGTAATAAACGCGAAACTATTTTTTGTCATAATCGCTTTGTAATATAAATGTGCTATCTAAAAATGCTTTCAATCGAATTAAGGGATAAGTGACTGTACAAACAAATGAAATAAAACACAAAAATTTTAACAGAAGTATTCAGCTCTGTGTTCAATGTATTTATATTTTTTTTTATTTTATTTTATTTTATTTTATTTTCTTTTATTTAGGAAAAATACAGTACAGTAACAAAGCTTAATATTTTACACAGTTAGACCTAACTCTAATGGACCAGTGAAGTTTCCATATTATAAAACAATTATATGAAAGGTTTTTAATGAAAGTATAAAAAAGAGAAGGAAAAAAAAAACATAAATGGAAGTTGTTTAGAAGAAAATTTGTAAGAGTAATTAAAAGTTAAGAATTAAAATAAAGACTGAATTACATGCTCAGATGTAAAAATAAAATAAAATAGTAATTACACTTTATAAAAAAAGGAAAAACATAAATATACACATACGTATTTTAAGGGATTCAAAGAAACGATAAGAAGAATCCTTAAGTAAAATATAAGACAATAAATTTTAATTTACTTTTTAATTTTTATTTATACAAATGTTTGTAGACAAGTACCGTATTTTAGTTTCTAATGATTAAATCTAGATTAAAAAATATTCTGCAAAGAAACAAAATTCTGGACAGACGAGTGTTTTTGACTCGATGGAAACTCTTGCGTAAAATTCTTAAAAGAAATTAAATTGAGTGGTGGTAAGTTCGCCTCGTTCTATTGTCGGCCTCGCGGAGTAATGGTCAGCGCATTAGCCTACCATGCAAGAGGTTTTGGGTTCGATTCCCGGCATGGTTGATACGAAATATTATTTAAAATGGTGTCTTTACACTAGAATATTTCATTGTCCCTGGACTGGTACCTAAAGCGTAAGACTGATCACCTTACCTTCATGTAACAAAAATGATCAAGATACGCTGCGATTGGTGTACCAATGCAGTGCTTTATGCACCATAAGGTACGGAAAGGGAATGATTATGATGATGATGATGAAGTTCGCCTCGTAGTATAGTGGTTGGCGCATTCACCTAAAGCAGAGGTCGGCAAACTCATTATTCAAAAGAGCCAAAGATCAGCAGTTAAACAATAAAATTTAATCCCAGTCAGTAAAGAATTCACTTCCCCCTATTCTCAATCCAATGAATTACATATTTTGTGCTCCTGGATTACTTTCTTTCAGCACAAAGATGCTAAGGCTACCAGATTACAGAGAGCTCCTTCGAGCAACTTTTCTCGTTTGACAACGAACATATTTTCCGTGTATGTGGGCACCGCCAAGGAGACTTATGTCCTCAGATGCGGTGTGCGGTATGTGGTGGCAAGCAGTTAAAAAATTAAGATTTTCTTATGTTTGAGAGCCGATTCCTTTCAAATGTTTAAAATTGTTTCTTCTGTTAATAATAAAGTACGTGCCGCTCTAAAAAGCTTTAGCTAAAATTGTGATGACAATAATGATCCTAAAAATGTGGGGACCAGAGAGTAGGAGACGAGGATGTGTTGTTGTCTATGGCCGCAGTGCCCAATGGACTTTTATAAGGGTGCGTAACACGCCACTCGCCCTTCTCTGTCTTCACCACTATTCAAATTCATTCTAAAATATTATTTTTATTAAATTCTGTATTTTCGTGTGTATTAAACCAAAAATTGCAAGTAACTTAAATAAGTTTATTTATTTATTTATATGAGCATTTTTATTGACACATTTATGCATAGAAAATTATAATGAAAAACGTAGAAAGACACAATGGTTTATAGTAGACTTTGTGGGAGTGGAAGCGGGAGAGAGGTGTTTATAATTGAATTTGATTCAGTGATCGTTTGAAAGAAGACAACTTTTTATCAAAGAAATCAAGACTGGTATGTTTGTTGGCAGACCGAAGAATTCTAGGCATAGGGGAATAAAAACCATAGTTAGTTCTATGGTAATCGGGATGAGAGAGTAAATTTTGTCTGAGGTTTCTAGTTGAGATATTTAATTTTATTCAGCTCAGTAGTTCAGGTGCATCAAAGAGTGAGTTGAGAATTTTAAATAGGACTAGAAGGTCGAATTTTTTTCGACGGTCTGGAAGAGAAGATATATTCAAAGTAGTTTCTAACTCACTATACGTATATAGGTCTCTGGATAAGCCCAACTTCCAGCCTATCTTTCTCCAAAATCGATGTTGAACTAATTCAATATTCTTGATGTGAACATCATAATATGGAGACCAGATAACAGAGGAATACTCTAGGTGCGGGAGAACTAGGGAACAGAAGAAAGTTTTAAGGGTATTGATATTTTTGAAGTCAGCTGTTCTGCTGTCAATAAATCCAAGAAGTTTCAACTATTTATTGAAAACATGTTCAATATGAATTGTAAAAGAAACATTCGTGTTAAGTATAATACCTTAATCTCGTTTACTTGACATAGATGATAATATTTCATATTTATTCTTTGATGTTAAATCCGTTAAATCCATTAAATTCATTAAATCTGTTTTACATGAACTAACAAATAGCTACTATCTAGTAGAGTATAATAAAAATACCTCTTCAAAAACATTTCTTCTGGAAATATCTGCGTACAAAGGGGTTCTTATTTAAAAATGGAATGGTAAAAAAGTATCTCGTGATTAATTTTTGACATCAAAATATTAATAAAAAAAAAAAAGGTTTGCCCCATCTGCATCATTAAAACAATTTTATCGAGCTTAAAATGATGTTTTTTCATGCATTTAATGACAGCATTTGCAATATTATTGCCACGTGTTGGAACTTTCGGTGGCAATAATCGTTAAAGTTCTTCTTGAGAACCGGTAGACGAAATAAATCCAATGAAGGTAAAACTTGCTCCTCGTGAGCCACGGTCAAGTGGCACGGTCATGTGGCTCGCGAGCCGCAGTTTGCCAACCTCTGGCCGACCGTGCTTGTAGTACTGCGTTCGATTCCTGGCAGAGTAAATGTGAAATATTTCGTTTTAATGGTTTGTTCTACGAGGGGATATTTGATTTTCACATTGGGAAATTATCACATACCACGAATACCGATAAAAATATTTGAAACGGATTTAGGAAAATTAATTGTATTTTCAAATAATATGTACTAAACAATGTTTGAGTATGTCCAAATGCTTACAGACTGGCTGGATTTTTTCCCTAGGGAGTTATTCATTTTTAAGTTTATTTCAACATAGAGGGAAAACATTTTTGAGAAGGGAGTATGGAAGAAGGAAAATTTACAGGGATTGTAACCTGTCATTGGCTGGTTTAAGTGGCCACTTTAAACATTGTGTAATATTCACACTTCTGCACATGTTTGAACATCCACATGTTCTCAACTTCTCCTTTTGTCGATCTGTGAAGTAAAAGAGCAAAAACCTTTATCACGTGGGTGAGATTCATCCGGCTGAACCAAATCACCTACGAGGCAACGCTTGAAAACAATTTTTCAATTTTTATACTTCTTCTACCAGGTAGTGAATTAAACCATGTTTGAGTGTAAAGTGGCCACTTAAAGCAGCCAATGACAGGTCATGAGCCCTGTAAATGCCTAGACTTCCATACTCCCTTCTCAAAAATGTTTTCTCTCTCTGTTGAAATAAATTCAATAGGTACTGTGTATGTATGTTAAAAAATGTTTTCATGCATATTTTTTTTTAAATACACTAAAAAATATGTTCCAACAAAAAAACGACATGTTTGACCTTGATAATTGATAGAAAAAATGTACACGAATTGTGACGTATAAGGGGCGTGGCCAATGCAATGGACCGTTGTGGAAATTCCAAATTTATAAATATTTTTAATGCTATCAATATTATTTACATTTCGTTTCTGATTCATAATTTTGCCACCGGTGCGTTAGTGTTTAAGTCATGATTTTGAAACAACCACAACCAGTAGAATAATTTTATTTTGTAGGTTTTCAATTTGTTTATAATACGTACTCAATTGAAATGTATTGACACAAAATACAGTACGCCTATACTGGTCCATGGTATTGAAAAACTTCATACTTCCAAAAATTTGTAGGACACAATAACATTATCTGCTTACAACACAAAATTGACTTTTCAAGTAAATTGTATACAAAGATAAGTCCTTTATCCGGAAATTTCTGAATTGTTCGAGTGAGGTTTATTTTTGACAAAGCAATTCATACAAATCCATTGTACATACTCCCACACTTCTGACAAAGCAAATAATTGACCGTGAGTTGATAAAGGTGCGATTATTTGGTAGAATAGCAGCCATTCGCATTCTGCTATCATTTCGTGTCAAGTTGTTTAATTTTTTGTCCCAGTGCGATTTTATACTGTTGAGCAGTATTTTTCAACGTGTGGGTCGCAAAGGTTTGCTTGGGGTCGCGATCACAAACACAGTAAAAGTAATCCGCAATAAACGCACGAGTTTTCATAAAAAAAATGTATCTTTGTAGAATAGGAAAACATATTAAAGAAATATTTTAAACTTTTCTGCTCTCACAAATTTAAAATAAACGTTTGATTATGATATTTACAACCAAAATACACGAAAACCAAAAATCTTAATTTATCTTAATTTTGCTCAACGCAGTTTGGAAAAAAGTTTCTGTAAAATATTGGCCCTTCTCAATTACTTGAATATTTTTCATAGTGATTATTTTTAATATAATGTCTTTAAATTTATGTTTTATTATTACAAGTACAAATTATATTTCAAATAGTTTAAACAGTGTAAATTATGATATAAAAATAATTTAATATTACAAAATGCTACTTCAGGTTAGCCAGCTTAACAAGGCATCATGTTCTCGACATCTTAAACCTCCGCTGCTAATTTAGTTGGTAGTTCATGTCACAACCACAAGATGCGAACCTGACTTGTGAGGATGTACAGGAGCTGGCATCCGACCGAGATGCCTGGAGGATCTTTGTGAACACCATATGCTCCAACTAGGTAGTGGACATGGAATGATGATGATTTTTGGTAGGTCATAATAGGTAGGTAGGTGTCCCATATTTTTTGACGTTTTATCATCAGTGTGGCCATATATGAAGCAAAAATTAGTCGCATGGAAAAAAAATATATGCCCAAATGGAATGAAATCGCCTTCTAGGGTAAAAAGAAGATTTGAAATTGCACCTCTGACAGTACAATATGTTATTCATGTATTATGTTTTATTAATAGTAAAAATAAATATTATTAATATTATATAAATATTAATTTAATTAAGTTTTTTATATTATTCACGTTTAAGTGACAACGCATTCTTAGTATGCCGTCGGTATACTGATAAAACCTTCTAAATGCATAATTGACTATACTGAGAAAAACAAATTTGAATGTTTGACTCAACAAATATATTTTCATCATGTTTTGGACATAATACATACTCATGAAATCGGGTAAATGGAATTAATAGTTTTAACCAGAAAACATTAAAAAATAAAACACTATTAGTGGGGTTTTATACATGACTAGCTGACCCGACAGACGTTGTCCTGCCTGAACTTTGGCTTGCCTTGGAAAATACTTTTTATTGATAAGTAAGTAAGTACCTTGGCACTTGCTTGTGATTGAATTTCAAAACTTAAAATAGTTAATATTCAAATATTAAATTTAAGTAGGTACTTGTTTATGGTTGAATTCTGAAAGAAATAAAAAAATATTTTTCAAATATGGCATTCTTTTTGCAAACGTCAAACTCTGGTCGTCTCACCAACAAAGGGTTGTACTTATGTAGGAATACGATTTTTTTAATGTATTGAATTTAATATTATTTTAGTTTTACCAAAAATCCAATACAAATAAATAAATAGGTAGAAATTATAAGGAATTAAAGGAAAGAATCTGATTGAGATCCACAAAAAACAAATTATGTTTGTAAACATTTAAAAAAATCTTTTTTTATACACCAAAAAATAACATCTTTCCATTTTTTTGCAAATGCGTTCTCCTCGAATGCAACCCTAGTAGATCGATGAATTAAACATTTATGCTCCTAACTTCTTTTTTACAAATTCGATTAAAAATTTTAATATCTATAAACACGCACAGCGTAAAGATCTATATTTCTCTGAAAACCGCACATAAATCGTTTAAGCCGTTTAGGAGGAGTACGGTGACATCACACGTACTGAGGAATTATATAAATAAAGATAACTTTGAAACTAAACCTTGGAGGATTTCAGAGATTGCATTAGTTAATAAAGTTCAAAAAATTACATGTATTGGTATTTTTTTTTGTTTTCTTAAATTTTGTTTTTTTGAAGGTTTTACGAGTATCTACGATATTTTTATGACTATCTTCACTTTATATTTATCTTATAATTATAATGATTTTAGTTTATTACAAGTGTGTGCTTGATTATTTTATTAATATTGTGGTGTCAATCGCCGTTAAAATCACAAACATATCGATAATATAATAAAATTAAGATCCTAGGGGCTGTAAAGGGGTCTCGTATTCAAAAAAGTTGAATAACTCTGATGTAAAGAAACTAACGCACAGTGTGGATTGTGTGACGAATAATAGACCTTTATTTGGTATCTAGTATTTTTTTATTGGTTGCCACACAAGATGGGATTGATACAATAAAGATTTCATTTGTATTTTACTTTTATTTGTTTATTTATCCAACCGTTAGTATCTTTAACGAAAAATTTAATTTTTATTTTTCCCCACATGCGGCAACGCGTAAGGCTGCGAAGCTCGTCTTATGTGATTCTAGCGAGATATAAGGGTCCTGTATTTATTAAAAAGATCATAATAATATTTTTTAATTAATGCGATATTAAATAGGGTGTCGTTGGTCGTTCACAAACTCTACTAGTAATGATGTACTATTAAGGGATATATTAAGTTCTACTGACATTTCTTGGTGGAACTGCATTTTAATTATAATAATAAAAATACTTTTAGTTTAATTCCACTTTTATTTATATATATATATTTTTTACATTTTTTACCAGTGACCGGGTTTCGTCGTTACCAACATTGTCAGACTGGTCACTGGTAAAAAATGTATTAAAAAAAAATTATAAATAAAAGTGGAATAAAACTATAAAGTTTATTTATTATTATATTAAAGGATAGTTATATACATAGAGGAGTTAAGTATTTTGAGTTAAAAAGTACGATAATTGGAAATTAAAATAATAATTTCCTACTAAATAAAAAGTCGACCTCGCGATGTAATGGTCGGTGCATTTGTCTACCATGCAAAAGGTCTTGGGTTCGATTCCTGACACGGTTGATATGATATATTTATTTTAAAGGGTTTTTTCACACTGGAATATTTCGTAGTCCCTAGACTGGTACCTGAAACGTAAGACTGATCATCTTACATTTATGTAACAAAAATGATCAAGATATGCTGCAATTGGTGAACTAATGCAGTGCCCTATGCACCATTAGGTGCTAAAAGGGAATGAAGACAAAATAAAAAGAATAAAAGGAACTTGAATAAATTCTCACTGTATTTCAACAGATGGTGTTTTATCTTAGCCTTTTTACATTAGACAATTCTATTGCTAACTTCATCGTGAAGTTCCAATATTAGGATTAAAATATGAATATATGTTATTCCATCCAAGCGTAAGCAACATATTTTTTCTCAGCGTTAAACATTTCGAATTTCGTGACAAAAAAGAGTATTTGAAAAAAGAGTAACTTAACTGCATTACTTTTTTTCATCATCGTCATCATCTCTTCTCTGCATCATGATCAGCTGGGTACAATGTATTATGAGGTCCTCAAACCCAACGAAATCATCACGGGCAGTGGTGTAGTCGGGCCGGAGCGCACCGGAACGGCGCTCCGGCACTTTTTATCTGAGCGGAGCGGCGCTCCGGCTCTGGTTTACGTAAACGGTATGCGTTTAAACCGAATATTTAAGAAAAAACGACCGCAATACGTGAAGAGACATGACAAAGTCATTACGCAGCATGATAACGCTCGGCCACGTGTTGCAAGGAAGTCAAAGCATACCATACCCCCCGCCGTATTCACCGGACATTGCTTCTTCCGATTACCACTTGTTATGATCGATGAATCATGGCCTGGCTGAGCAGCACTTCCATTCTCCGATTCGTGGATAACCTCAAAAAATGAACGCATGCTGCCAGCAAGATGGGAGAAAGTCGTCACTAGCGATGGACAGTACTTTCAATTACATGTTATTTACTATTTTTTTAAAACAAAACATTACCTTTAATGAAAAAACAGCAAGAACTCATTTATGTTTCCAATAGTATAAATTAACAGGCAATAAAATTAATAAATATACAATCATCTATATTTCACATTTGTAGAACTTAAATTAAATAATTCACCTCGTGGTAACGGGTCTATATTTTGAGTTCTATTTCAGACATGAGTAACGTCATGAAATCAACCGTTTACTTCGAAAGTTTCAAAAATATGAATGTTCACACACGGGCAAAATGGTGGTCAAAACTCCGTAATTGGCAAGACTTTCATGTTTTTTACTTTAAAATGTTATCAATCGTAAATACCTATTAATCTTAAGATGAACTCCTAGGAGATAAAATCCACGGCTTGTCTATAAAATTTTGGACGAAAAATAAATATAGTTTTCATATCAACAATATTTTGAGTTTGTCTAAATTTTTGTAGACAAAGACTGAATTTTACTCTCTAGGAGCTGTTTATAATAACACATTACAACACAGATTTAGAGAAGGTAATATATCAGTCCAGGAATCTAAAGGACTTATGGCCTGTCATTGGCTGGTTTAAATGGTCACTTTACATACGGTGTAACATTTACCATTCTGACCATAATTGATTTGAACATCTATATTACTTCAGTTTTTTTATCTGTTGATGTCGGTTGATTTCTAATCGCTGTCTGATCTGTCTGTCTGTTGATGTTATTTCATCTGTTGATCTGTTGATGTTACACAGTGTGTAAAGTGGCCATTGAAATCAGCAAATGACAGGTCATACGCCCTGTAGATGCCTAAACTTCTATATTGCCTTCTCTAAAATGTTCATCTTCTATGTTGTAATATGTTAGTTTTCATATCATTAGGCTTTAACATCCCGTGTGGAAAATTCGCTCTAGTCACTGTGTAGTAACCTGAAGTTACCTTAGGTTCACCTTAAGTTACCGAAATGATCAGCTGATAATCATTGTCTCTTTTCATATTATTAAAATTACACGTGCGTCTTGCCTAAGCATCATTAATGATCTAATTAGATTGCATCTTACTCTCGAACGAATGTTTTATGTATGTATTTATCTCAGGATACTCGATATCTTCTCATTTTTGGAGATCGCGATGAATAAAATATTTCATTTCAACTTATTTAATCTCTCTTCAATCCGTGCTTCATGTCTGAGGATCGCAATTACGCCATGGTTGGGCATGGCTCATTTGTGGACAGTCTTCCTCCACCTGGAATAGTCTTGTGCTCTTCTGTAGGCGTTCGTCAGTAATAAATCTGATTATTCAATGACTTAGTCGCTCGATCTTGTCGGTTGAAGTCGCTTTGACACTTCCCAGGAGGATTAGTTTTATCCAAGCTATCAGAGTTTTCCCTGGAAACAGTCTAAAGAACTGCAGGATTCTTTTCTCGCACATGGATGTAAGTCTTTCTCCTATGTCCAGTTTCTGGAGTTTAGATACATGCGTACGTCTGGCCGTCCACGAAATCCGCATCATTTGCCGCGAACACCGAATTTTGAAAACTTCGATTCTTTTCAGATTCTCTCAGTATCCAACACTCCACACCGTATATGAACATTAAGAAAACCAAGCCTTCAGGAACAAACCGGTTAAAAATTATTTTACCTACTTAAGAATTCTTAAATGTCCCATTTAGTGATTGCCAGATAAAGATGACTCATGAAGTGACCCTGGTGTAAAAGATATGCTGGTGTAGGCATCCTTATTCGGTGACTTCTACACTAATGTTACGAACCCATTGAAAATCGATACAAAGCGTTTTGAATTTACCTTCATTCATAATATAAATGTGTTTCTGAAGACTCAATCAATATCAAATTATGACGTAGGTCCTTTCACAAAAGGCTGATTTCCCATAACAAAGGAAGAATAGACTGTGCAGATTTTGATGGATCTATGTCAGACACATGCAGAGAATTACAATCCTTACGCTTCATTGTGAAATACAGATGGATAAAAAACAAACTTCATTTTGCTTTCAGTTCAAAATTAGTCCTTAAAAAGCATTTATTTTTGTCACTGAGCAATGATTTTATTGGTTTTAATAAAAAAATATATGAATATCGTTGGCGACCATAATAGGGAAATATCACTTTTTTTACATTTTTCAAGTAATAAAAGTCTATAAAATACTATCCAATAAAAATATTTTTTTTTTTACTAATTATTAGTCGCATAAAAATACTTTTAAATTTGTAATTTTGAATTCCCGCTAAAACGGCCATTTCATTTACCACGCCCCTTACACGTCACGATTTATGTTTATTTGTTACTGGCCATTGAAATTTGTTTAGAACAATACCACGAATCTTGATGTTACAACAACCAAGGCCAAATTTTTCTAGCAACTTATTTTTAAAAAATTTATTTTTTACATTTATGTATGAAAACATTTTATTTATTTTGTGTATTATTATTCCTATTTATGTTTTATTATTCTTTCAATTTTGAAAAATATGAGCTGAAATGATAAAGAGCTAAAACCTTTATTGATGTGTTTGAGATTTATCTGATTCAATTATTTCACTTACATGCTAGGCATCGCCTAAAAAAAATTTCTATATGTATATTTTTACAATATTTGTATTATTTTAATTTATTTTAATTTAATATATTTTTGCCTAATGAAATATTTATTTTTTATTTTTCTTTAGATTTAAATTGTTGAAAGAAATTTTGTTTTTTATTTTTTGTAATTAAAATAAGAAAAATTATTTTCCTTTTAATTTTTTATTTACTTTATGTACCTGCTGTTTTTCATGTTTTTTTTTTCTTTTTTGCATTTTTTATACCAAAATATTAATATATTATATCGATATTTTTGTCATTTTTATATTGACTTTTGATTTAGCATTGCAGTATGCTTTTTTGTTTTCTACATGTCTTTCAAAAACAAAATAACTAATAATTTGTTGTTTATTTTTTAAGTTTATTACTATGTTTATACTTACCTGTATTATTTTAGTAATACAAGTTACCCCTTGAGCGTATTGTAAAATTAAATAACCAAATAAAAATAATAATAAAAATACTTATCTAGTTTTATTCCACTTTTATTAATGATATTAACCAGTGACCGGGCTTTGTCGCGACCGACATCGTCAGACTGACAGTCAGTATTTTAATAATTATAACAAAATTTTATAATTTTAAACAAAATTTGATACAAAAATAAACTAAAAATCTACACTTTACTATGAAGAAAAAAGGGGGATGGGAAGGAAAGAAAAAAAATAAAGGAAAAACTAAAATATTTGGATAGTGACATTTCAATCTTGAGTTGAATGTAAATAAAGATGGGTCTCTGACATCAGTAGGTAGATTATTCTACAATCAAGTAACTATTACTGTGAAAACTATTGGTAAAGACAAAACCCTAATTGTACAAATACTAACTGTAGGCACAATCCTGTGCAAAAAATCCTATCGTTTTACTAACACCATTTGTCCCTGACAACCTACCAGATCTTAGAGCAGACGAAACGGGTCCTCTTGAATAGTCAGCCCGCAGTTGGACACTGAACAGTATGAATAAGCTACGTTCGCATCAGGACAAAACAACGTACAGGACCATATTGTCCTATCGAATCTCCGTGAACAGCCTTTACCGCACAGTTTAGGACAGTGCGACAATTCGATCGTAGGTCGCACGTGGAACGCTGCGAAAATGAATACACGACAGCACACGTAACGAGCGAGTTCGCGAAAAATAATTACTTGTTTTATACCAAGACGTATTAGAACTTTTAAAGGTTGAACTGAACAATTTCTTTCCGATACCATCTACACGACGTTTTCGTCAGAAAAAATGCGCAAGAGCAAGTGGCTATTTTCCTACTGTTCTATCTGTGCGTGTTCACACTTCACTCTAGGACGATTTGGCCGCACCCGGTGGTAAGGGTTATCTGTTGTCTTGCGAAGAAAGCCTGCCCGTCTATCTCAAGGACAATGTCTCGATCCAATGTCGTGCCCTACGAATTTCATTTAACACGAGGCTCATAGGTCCAAAACTGGGACACGACATAAAGGTAAAAATTGAAATGCCACTTTGTCGGCGTTGCAAGGTGTCTTTTAAATTTTACGTATTTGGTCTGTATCAATATGTTAACGAAAAACGCTTGGTCATTTTGAGTTTAAATTTAATACTCGTACCATTCAACCCCGTACTTTAATTTACGGATATTTCTTTCAGTTCTTATGAATATATATTTTACGTTTGTTTTCCCGATGTGTTGTGCATACTTTATGTTTTCAGCGTTTTCACACACTCCAAAAGCTCCCAGAATATGCAATACTTTTTTAGCGAAAATACCTTCACGTAAATAACACACGTACGCTTTTTGCCAGGGGCACGACATGAAGTTATAGTTTCTTTTTTTTTATTTTGGTTGAAATTTAAATGCATTTCAACAGAGAAGGAAAATATTTTTAGATGGAGATTTATCCCTATTTAGAGGAACGAGCTAAAACCATTTTGATGTAGATAAGGATTATCTGACTGAATTATTTGTTTTGCTTCACCGGTCATCAGTGAAATTTTTTCCTCCACGACACAAAACCGATTTAAAGACTGTGGGTCTTTCTATCGGTTTTGCATTATACAAAAAAAAAGTTTTTTGTCAATAACCGAGTTGATCTTTTAAAATTTTTAATTTTCATGTATAGCGATTTTAATTGAACTTTACTCTACTGCTTTCAGCATTTCTTTTACTGTGAGTTGGGAAAACTATACGTAAGACCTCTGTTAGATAGTGCCATTATTCTTTTTGACCTTGCTAAACAGTTTTATGTTCTTTTTGTTCAGTTTCTTGCATTAATGTTTCTTCGTTTAACTGTTGTAATTGGCTTAGGCTGTTTATATATAATAAATAAATAAATAAATAAATAAATAAATATTGCAATCAAGAATGGTAGTGATTCAGTAACAAAAGTTTATAACATTTAATTTTGTAAGTGAAAATTCTTGATGGAAGTTCATTGTAATTTATTAAATGAATAAAAAACGAGTGATACTTTAATACACAAATTTGGAATATCTAGTGACCGGTTTCATCGTTTTCGCAACATCTTCAAAACTGGTATCTTTATCAAGGAGTTTAATGTATTTATACAAAACAAAGGTAAGGATGTATAATTCAAAATTAGATGAAAGTAAATTAAATAAAGTTATTTTTATCTTAATAAAAAAAAAATCGGGTTAACTAATGAGTTGATATAATGATATTTTAATGAGTTTAAGTATTTTATTTTTAGTGTCTTTTTTGATAATGATCCTTATGATATTGATCCTTAAGACAAAAATAACTTTATTTAATTTATTTTCATCTATTTTCATCATCCTTACCTTTGTTTTGTATAAATACATTGAACTCCTTAATAAAGATAGCAGTCTCGAAGATGTCGCGAAAGCGATGAAACCGGTCACTGGAAATTCCAAACTTGTGGATTAAAGTATCACTCGTCTTTTATTTATATAATAAATTACAAAAGTCTATGCCTATTACAGTATTTTTATCAAATTAATAACATCAAATTTCATTATTTTTAAAAGTATTTTTTTTAAATTTCCTAACTTTGACGTCCTTCATACAAGTCTCCAAAATATAAATTCCATAATCATTCGTCTAGTTCCACTTGTTTAAAGGTTATTAACTGTACCAATTTAATCAAGTTACACTTAAGTAATTGTTCATAGGTACGTTTGATCATTTCTATACCTGTGGAACCAATTCCAATAAACCAATTCAAGTTTATTTTCCATATATTGTGTCGGTTTTATAACAAATGTATCATTTAAATCGGTTGATACGGTGGTTTTTTTAATATTAAACTATGAAATATAATTCTTGTTAGCAGTAAGCACATATTTTAACTGCTTCCCTAATCAAAGACCTCACCCCACGCCTTTTCTGGATGTTGATCTGTTTCATGTTTCCGAAGGGGCATACCGGGGCAGGATTCTCCTACTTCTTTAAAAAAAGTCTTTGTTAAGTTTTTTTTTAAATGATTACTATGCCTTAAATTTTAGATTATAAAGAACATATTACTAAAAGTTTTTTTTTATTTTTTTATATGTTTTCGGTACTGCGCAAGCGCACATCCCTGCTTCTGACGACTCGGTCGTCAAATTATGCGGTAAATTAATTAATGTTTGAAGCTCAATATAGCTAATTGGATAAAATCAGCATAAATTATCGGTTTGAATTTCATACAGCTATTTTGCTCAAGAAAAAAGTGGTGTAAGTGCTTTTTTGCTCTTATTGTCATGTTGTTAGGCTCCGAAGAATTGTTTTCTAGTTAGTGTTATTGTTTTAAATTATTAGAAACCACGCGTTGTACACATTATGTACGTTCATACCATCGCTTTGTTGTTCAGCAGTGCGTTTTATTTTCTAACGATAACGAGCTATTTATTCTGAAAAAAAGCGGAGCTTTCTCGAGGTTTGATTGAGAAAGAATATTTGTAAAATTAGCCTGTTTATTACACCTTATAAGGAATTGTAATTTTTTGTGACGCCTAATTATAGAATTTCTTTCATAGCATGCAAACTTGCTGGCATACATGAGGCGTCAGGTTCGATTTCCGGCAAAGATTTTTAAATCAAGTTTTTAATAGATATTTCTTGATAAAACTCCATAGTTAAAAGTATTAATGAAAATATCAATGACATTTTATTATTCGTGTGTTATTTTCCAACTTTCTAAACAAAAACATGTAGCTTAACCTCAATTTTGGTCCAATTACAAACTTTCTTTTGGCAAAAAATTATTATTTTGCAAACTACTCGTATTTGTGAGTGTATTTTTGTTTGTCCTAAATTAAAAACGTATCTGATATTTTTATCTCACAAAAACATAGTATAAGAGTCAAAAATGTTGTTTACAATTTACCAGTCCTGAAAATATCTACTTAAGCTACAAAAGCTCTCGTTGGTCAAATTAAATCAAGTAAAATTTCATTGATATTTTTATCAAAATCGTTTTTTTACTAACCATGAAATATATAAACACATTCTGACAAAATCTAGATCCCGTCAAACTCGTAGTTAATTTATATATTTATTCATTCAAAATTACACTCGTTTAAATATAAGTGAACTTATTAAGACTTTTTAGGCTGTATCCATGTCAAACCATAATAATTAACAATAAAAAATACATAGTAAAATTAATTAGATTCAAATATAATGACATATGTTGCAATAAAATAACAATCCAGAAAAAAAAGAAATAAGTAATAAATAATAAAATTCCAAAGAATACAATTTAAAAATATAATCAAACATATATGTTAAAATGTAAATTTAAAATGACATAAATTTAGATTCATTGATGATCTAATATACAAAATAACAGTATCATTGAAATCAACAAAACAAAAGTACAGTAGTTAAATGGCAAAATTTAAAAAAAATAACAAAATATCATTGAAATCAATATAAAAACACTATTAAAATGATAATTGAGATATGGTTTCTATAAACTCAATCTACACTGTAGAAAGAAATAGGAATAAGAAATAATATGCCAAGTAAGATTGAGTACTTAATTCAATAATACAAAAATATATACTGAAAAAAACATAAATATATCAGGATATATAAAAAGCGCATGGAAGTTAAAGTGAAGGAAAGCAGATTTGTAAATTTTTGCTAATTGCTAATCTTGAACTTCAAAAAAATTGTCAATTTCGTCCCAATTGATGTGCAGCACCCAATTGCTATTTTTTTTCTAAAATATATTGGCACTTATGGAGTTCATTATGACTGCAGGAAGTTGATTAAAAAATTTCGGAACGAAAAGGGTAAAGTTTCTTTGAGCTACATAGCTTTGAGTGAGTGGAAGGGCCAAGGTAATTAATCCTTCCCGCTGATCGCGTCTATATATTTTGCTGTCCTGACTTTATCTTCAAATTTCCAGAAGTTCTCAAGTGCCTCTTTAACAAATAGCTGCTGCACATCTAGAACTTTACAATGTTCAAACAGTTCTTTTGAAGGATAGCGTAAAGGAACTTTTTTCATTGTTCTAAGGATGAGTTTTTGTACTTTGAAAACTAGATCCAATACGCTAGCCGCGCTACCCCCCCATCCAATAATTCCAAAAGTCGCTGTAGATTGGAAAAAAGAGAAGTAAATACATACGAAGCGATTTAAAAAAAAAAGAATTTTTCTTAGTTTAGGTGTAATATAATTGACGTGGAAACTCCAGCTTAGCCATTTATCAATATAAAAGTATTTGATGTTTTTCTACATTTTTCAATATTAATGTATAGGCAGAAAATAGTGGGTTTAGGACACGTATGAATAACCAGTAAATTGTCGATTTAGGTTGGACGTAGGCAAAAGTTAATGTTTTTGATTTTGTTAATGTTTAGGGTCAGAAAATTTTCTTCAAGCCATGTGTTTACCTTATTTATGTCCATATTAGCCTTTTCGTATACTTAAATCTATATTAGAGCCTCATAAAATCGCACAGTGTCATCTGCAAAACGTATTCGTTTTAGTGGCTGCAGGTAGGTCGCAGAGTTTATTTATATAAATAATAACGAAAATAAAAATATATAAAAATATCTAAAAGCTAATCGGCGCGTTTCTGATACAAATAAAAAACCGGAGTATATGTAGTTATCAAAAAAATAATCTAATAATTCTGCAAATTAAAAAAATAAATAATAGTAAAGCACATTTTTATACTTTGTCTTTTAATCGTTTTTCTATTTTTGCTCCAAATTAGTAAAGCCGTTGATCTCGCCGGGAAGCTTGTTGAACAGCTAAAGTTCTGCTTCCAAAAAAGTTCTGTGATCTGCACTCCACCAGTTTAATTGCTGAAATAGACTTTCTTCCATGTCGGTGACTAAGCAGGGTTTTTTCCGCATAAAAGGACTTTTTTCAATCTTTATATAATATTTACAAAAAGTTTTAGATAAAACACATGTTTTTAAATAAATTGATTTAACACAGTTTTAAGTCACACAAAACAAGGCGATGAGAGAAGTATTAAAGTGTGGTCAATACACCAACATTTAATTCATGTTAGAAACCTCAAATATCCTGGATATTTTTTTTTTAATGTTCAATACACGTTAAAAAACGGACTACTTCCAGAATATATTTTATTTATTTATCGTTTACTTATTAACGGTCTTTGTCTGTTCAAAAAATAGCAATTACAAATCTTTATAATACATAGTCACAATTTAATAAAATACGAATAAAGAAAATTAAAGCCAGGACAAAAAATAATTTTGGAAGGAATTAAATATAATAATGATTTTCAAAAGTGTGATAGGAGAAGTGGAGGTGATTTCTGGCTTTCTAAGGTGAGACTGACTAGTAGTCAAATCAATCTTTACTAAAAAGGTTTGAAAATGTTTATATAAGATGATCAGTTCAACGCTAATGGTGTCAGTACAGGAACAAAAAATTATTTCGGTTTAAACAACCGTGAAAATCAATATTTTACGTTCATCCTACCAGCAATTGTAACCAGGACCTCAAAAATAATAGGAACTATACGATGGGGTGGACTTATCCACTCGATTTCCTCATTTAGGATTTTTTCTTTAAATCAGTCATTGAACTAGACAGAAAAAAATAAATAATTCCCTACACCTGTAATCAACCTGCATTCCATAATGTTTTTCCATTATTTTTACTTGTGGTTGCATTATCTTTTTTGTTTCGTTTCTAGTTTTGTGTTACTGTATAAGTATCTCATTTGTTTTAATATATGTTTAAAATGGAGTCAGTCCGTAAATTTATTAAAATAAAAAATATTTACTAACAGAAACTTCTAACGTCGTTAAAAATAAACACTTCGGATGAATTATTCAACTCTTATAAAAACCCGTCGATGCTGTTTTCACAAATTGGCTTTAATGATAATAATTTTGCACTTTTTTGCCTAATTCAACATGGATATAATGCCCTTATTTGTAAATACAGTCGCCATTTTGTTTACAGAGTAACGCCTACTTTTATTCATCATAAAAACCCACTCATTAACTCGCGAAAATGGCGGATTCCTGTTTAAAAGTCATTCAAATTTGATTTGTTCAACAGTGGATCAAAAGGGGCGGGTTTAGTGTTGAAATCCAAATTTACCCCCTGTGATGCATAAAGCACTCTATAAAGGTGTTTTCATGTCTTCACACCAGTGCGATCAATGTGGCAAAAAAAAAGTTAAATGCAAATAACATGTAGTAATATTTTATTTAAATGTTTTTAGTATGTCTGTAAATGTTTGTAGACAGGTGGGCAGTGTTTTAAGTCGCCTCTTAAACCAGCCAATGACAGGTCATCAACTCTTTAAGTGCTAAGACTTCCATATAACTTTCTCGAAAATGTTTTTCTTCTCTATTGCAGCAAATGGATCCTCTTGTTTATTATATGTATATATGATATTTACAAAGAAATCAAACTTATTAGGCTAATTTTAGATCACTTATTTTTATAAAAGAAAAGAAAATTATACCTATGCATACCAAAATAATTGAAAATATAAAGAAATATTTTTAAACTTTGTAAATTAAAGCTTTCTTCACAATTTTAAATAAAATATATTAGTACCAGCATAAAACCATTGTAACAGCATAGTTCTACCTACGTTATAGAGTTCAAATTTTAATTTTCACAAGAAATTTGGACAGTCTTCGGTCTCAGGCAATAGTTTTAAGGGCATATATTTGCCTGTCATACCTAAATGAGACCATAAACCCGGCTTCTGATGTACTAAGTTATCTTTTCAGTTCTCACTAGAGTAATTCTTATTCAGCGCCTCCACTTGAAGGGGTAGGCACCAATCCCTTCAGTAGACCGGAGTGGTCAAGTGGCTAAGTTTGGATGAGGATCCAGTATTGCAGGGTATAACACGATTCCTTGTCCAGGGCTACGGGTGAACACCTCAACGGCTGTGATGGCGGAGATGAAGTGCATCAGTACGGCGGAATAGGCAGAAGACGCACAAATCTTATATCCGGCCCGGACATACTTTGGGTTATGGGCTGCTCGAAGACAGTTGTATCAGGCAAAACTTAATGTTGGGAATAGGAGCGGAGGAACAATAGTCATCGATGGCATCCTAAGACCCAGTAATCAAGAGGGGGTATTGTCATGGCGTCAGGTGGAAACCGGCAGTAAAAAAAAACAATCTTAACAGCAAATCTCCTCGTTCGACATGTAGACTGAGGACCAGGAGGACTGACCCCAAATAATTGGGGCATACAGCTTTGAGGGGAATGAAGAACAATTAACGGCAATTAAGGTTGCAATTGACTATTTTGTAGAGGAATAGCGTATTAGCGAAGGTTCTTCAAAATTAGTATACACCTAATTATTTACATCGGACTCATTGAATCACTTGTAAACGTCAATAAAATTATAAATTTAAAATATAATTTAACAATTCGAAAAATAAACCAAACAAACGAATTAATCAAAATCAACAACACAATTTAAATCAAAAAACAAAAAACAATAAATTAAAATCAATCAACACGAATCTAATGCCAAGCTGTCTTGTTCTGGAAATATTCTTTGACTCAATAGACTCTACAATAGTAGATCTTTCCAAACAGTCTTTGCTTGAAAAAATCTAAAAATGTTTTGGTGACAAAGCCAGAATTTCAAGAGGTACCTTGTTGTTGAATCGTATGCAGTTTGAGACAAAAGAATTATCGATTTTTTGCAGTCTAGTGGTGGGAAAAATGAACATATTTTTATTTCTCGCGTTGAACCGATAGAAATATGTGTCTCTCCTAAAATCATAAATATTTTAATGTGTGTAGATCAAGTTTTCATAAATATATTGAAATGTGACTGTCAATGTATTGATTTATAAAACTATTATCTAAGCAATCCTCTGGGATTCATATTGTAAATTGCTCGAACAGCTCTCTTCTACAGCACAAAAACAGAATCAATATATGCAGCACCTCCCTACAGCAGTATACCGTAAGACAAACGCTGTGGAAGTTAGTTGCAAAATATCGATTTTGTAATGAAGAGCAAATTTCTCGTTGGTCATAAAAAATTCCAGTTTGTCCATTGTTTAGGTAAGCACTTTAAAAATAGTTTTGATATTCTTTATTTAGATTAAATCACTTTGTAAAACGCCCTTGTTACAAAAATGGCATAAGTAATCCATAATCCACAATTTGGTCACCTTATTACAAAGTTCATATTTTAAAATTAGAAAGAGTACAACGTAAATTCCTTAGATTCATCAATTACAAACTTAATATACCCACTGAAAATATTGATTATGATAATTTATTATCTACCCTAAATATGTCAACTCTGTGTAAAAGAAGAATTATAAATGACTTATTAAATTTATATAAAATAGCAAATGGCGAATTGGACGTCCCGGAATTAACTAGTGTTATCAGCTTGAAAGTACCTCTTCGAAATACTCGGCAGCTAACGTTATTTTTTTAATCTCCTGGCAGTCACAATTATTATTACAATTCACCAATACCTAGACTACACCGGCTAGGTAACGAGTATGGTGAAGTTGATATATTTTGTCTGTCTTTATATAAATAAAGGTTAAGTATTCAAAAGGTTATAAATTAATTTATGTAAAATTT
This sequence comes from Micrasema longulum, assembly GCF_059751315.1. Lineage (NCBI taxonomy): Eukaryota > Metazoa > Arthropoda > Insecta > Trichoptera > Brachycentridae > Micrasema > Micrasema longulum. The sequence goes on from NW_028277680.1 coordinate 93,133, forward strand.
CTTAATATTTTTCTTTATTTACTATTTTTTTTTCTCATGTATCTCTAAAATAATGTATAAACTTATATGTATGTATATGTATGCGTGTATGTTTTCATATGTAATTTTAAAAAATATTTTTCTATGTACCATATACCTATGTTGGTACATTTCCTGATTTTTACTTATTATTGTATCTTTTAGCTTTTCTTATATTATCTTTAATTTTTACCAAATTTACATACTCATGTTTCACTGCTGCACTTAAATGTAATTTCTAAAATATGTAAAAGCCCATTGGGCGTGTAAATCAATAAATAAATAAATAAATAAATAATAATAATTATAGAAATGTAATTGAAGTTTGGAGGAGACCAAACTTTGGAGGTGTATTCAAGAATGCCAAAATGTGCAAATCGTAATTTTTATGTATGTATTTTTATCATTTGCCATTTTAAGACAAAACAGTCTTATAGTTCAGGTGCCAGACAGGGGACAATAAAATATTCCAGTGCAAAAACATGTTTTTAAATTAATATTTTATTTCAACCATTCCGGTAATCTAAAACCTAGATCTCTTGCATGATAGACAAACACACTAACCATTTGATCACGAGACTCTTAATTCTATAAAATAAATTTATGCATTCGAATTTACACTTAAATTAAACAATTAATAATTCAACATTAAAGTTTGTCCAAATGTTTGTTGACAAAAGAATGGATTTCATCCCTTCGGAATAAATGTTACACAGTGTGTAAAGTGGCCACTTAAACCAGCCAATGACAGGTCATAAGCCCTGTTAATGCCTAGACTTCCAAATTCCCTTCATTAAGGTATTCTCCATCCGTGTTGTAATTTGTTAAATATTAATACATTCAAAAGCCTTTCTGCATTCGAACTTAAATTCGAATAAATAGTAGTTTCAAGTTCTTTATTCGAATGAATTTCTGCATTAGAACTTTTATTCGAAATAATTAATCGCGTTTGGGTGTTTTCATTTTAATGCATTATTTATACAATGTATAAACTCTTACAAAACCGCGACAATGTAACCAATTAGGTTAATTTGTTATCATAATTTAACCTTTAACATAGATATTAATTTTCTTGACCGCCGATAAAATAATTGAAGATAAAAATTATAATAATTCATAACGTTAATGTGTTTTGAATTGAGAATAACCTCTTGAACATCGCAATTAACCGCATTGACCCCGGTTTCAAAATAATTGTTGGTCTAATAAGATAATTATAAAAAATATTAATAAGCTTTAAAGATATAATATAATTTCACAACATTGTATTTAAAAACATTGTTTTTATATTACGTAGATTTAAATAACTGGATAAGCGTTCCTTACGTAACTCTATCTCCTCTTTAGTATTTGTCAAAGAAGGGTTCTTTAACTATATTAAATACGCGACACCTTAAAAGTAAAAAAATATCTGTCGGCCCCCAAGGAAATTAACTGAAGACCTTGTATTCAAAACCTCAAACGTCACTAACCAACTATTTTTTAGGAGCGTTTAATCTGAATACCATGTATTTACTGTTGTTTTTATCTACTGAAATGAAATAAATTTCTTGGCATACTTTATGTGCACTGCATAGAAATTGAAAATTTTATGAATTTAGTATTTATATTTAAACTAAAAAAAAACGGAAGAGTGAAGTTTTGCTGTTTTTGAACAATATTTTTAGTGGAAACTAAACAAATTTAAAAAATATAAATAGCATTTTTCAAAAACTTGTATGGTTGTTGAACTCTCTATATTCAGATATTTTTTAATATTCAAGAAACTGCTAAAAACCTTAGCATGGCCAGTGGCGAGTGATTTATTTTTTATAGGTAATCTACAAAAAATGATAATTAATTTGTACCTACTTATAAGTACATAAATTATTCAATATTTTGGGCTTGTTCAAATGTTTGTAGACAAAATACTAGATTTCAACCCCTAGGAAGAGTCATTAGGATTAATAAATTAGAACAAAGATGAAGAACGTTTTAGAGAAGGAAATATGGAAGTGTAGGCATGTACAGGGCTTATGACTTGTCATTGTCTCTTTTAAGTGACCGCTTTACACACTGTTAATCATTCATCATTTTGTCTTTGTTTGAAGTTAATGTTTTTTTTGTTCATTCATACAAATTTATGTAGACAGTCTGTTTTTAATGAAAGAACTTATTTTTATCATTGAGTTTTAGGTACCCACGTTTTTTTTAAATTCTTGAAAAGAACGATTGTATGAACGCATAAACGGAATACTAAAGTCCAATAATATTGTCTTGGATAATTTTGGATATTTGATGTTTTTAAAACGAGGCTTTCAATTTTATTATTTAACCTACTCTTTATCATTGATCTCAACGATGATGCAATTCATTTTTTTTCTTTTGAGACCACAATATTGTGAGGTCAATACTACACATAGATAAATTCAAAATCATTTTTGAGCTAACCACTAAAAATACATTCTTTATCTTCCTCCATAAATGCTACAAAGAGGCATGTCGTGCCTTAAAAGCTTGATAGTATTATTCGTACATATTGATGTATGATAAATGCATTACAACTTGGCTATCTGTAGCATTTATTAGGGAAAATACAAATATGTGTACGAAGTGGTTAACTCAAAAATCCTAATTTTGAGGTTATCTATGTGTAAAAATTACCCCACGATATTAGTGTAAATAGAAAAATCAAGTGCAAGATGAGAGTGAGCAGTCAGTTAACAAATATCAATTGTTTTTAGCAGATATTATCTTCGGGTCTAAAAGATAAAAGGAAAAAAAATAGGAATCAAATCTGAGTCCTTTTGCATAGTAAGCAAACGAGCTGACCATCATAATGCGAAGATGCATAGGTCCATTAAAGAAGTTTATTTATTTTAATAAGAACACTTAAATTAATGATATAAAACTATTAAAAGCAAATTATTTTATCACTCTGTTTAATTGCAAATTAACAAGTTTGTAGCGAAAAATGATTAAAAGACATTAAAGATTAAAATGAGAGAAAAGGTCAAAGTGATTAACTATCACAAATTGTTTTATTTCTGAAATTTATCGCAGGCGACAGGGAAAACATGTTTGAGAAGTGAATAAGTCTAGGCATTAACATAGCTTATGACCTGTCATTGGCTGGTTTAAGTGGTCACTTTACACATTGAATAAGATTCACCATTCTACTCAGTTTAAATTCTTACCCATTAATACTAAATGCACTCTCGTACAAGCATTACTACTACCCGTTCTAGATTACGCTGATGTTTTCATGACTGATTAAGCGGTGAGCAACTCGATAAACTTTAACGACTTCAGAATACAAGCAAAAGGTATATTTTTGGTTTTTGGAAATATAACCACATTTCTGATTATCGTAGGCAACTAAAATGGCTCAAAATTTGACAACGGAGAGACTATCACTCCCTCTTACTTTTGTTCAAGGTCCTAACACTTCTATATACCTCCGCAAAAAATGTGAACGCTTATCAGTTCATGGTTTACCTCTTCTTTCTTATTCTCAAAGCACTCTCTCAATACCCATCCACAATTCCTCTTTCTTCTCTTACTCATATAGTGTCCATGCCGCTCAATGTGGAATCATCTCCCATCCACCATCAAAGATATTATGATAGTTTCTCTATTTCAATCACGTCTGAAGAAACATCTTCTTTCTCTTCCTTAATCTTTCCTCCTTTCTTGTTTCCTCTTTTCCCCTTCTCCCATTGAGTAATGGTATTGATTTGAGATAATTTATACACAAATGCATTTATTTATATTTTTATATATCTTAGCTTTTTTTTATTATTTTCTATTGAATATGTTTTGTAACTGAAAGTATAAAAATAAAACTTTAATTTTTTTGGATGCTTGGAAGAAATTACCATTTGGAAATAAGCCCACCAAGGTACTATTAACATTATGAACAAAAAATTAAATAAATAAAAAAAAATAAACATCCACGTTTTTTCAACACCTGTTGACTTCCATCTGTTGACTTTTGGAGCATAAGAGCTGAAACCTTTACTGGATAAGTTTATATTGGTTATCGAATATTATTAACACTTTTTCTGCGTCCAAATGTTTGTAGCATAGAATTAAGAATAGTCCAGAAACCGCATACGCACATCAAACAGAGGGCGACTCAACTACTCATAAATGAGTAAGTTTACGTTTTGACCCATTAGTTTCTTCCAAAATTGTGGACTGGCTGCATTCTGTATAACTACGTTCAATTAACACTTATAGTGTTGGGGGGCAATTAAAAATCGGTATTATTTTTCACAACACATTTTCCAAATGTGGTATTTTTATTATTTATTATTCATAATTGTACCATTTTATTTTCAACTTATATACACAACTTTTTAATACGCATTAACAAAGTATAAATAAAATCAAAAACTGGTATATTCTTCAAAAATTAATTCTCCATTTATCCATTCTTCAAAACAATGATAACCTCAAGGCCTAACAGTGACGGTCAAGTATTCATTTTTTAAATGTTTGTGATAAATAAATAAAATTAATTATCTGTGCTCTGCAGCTAAAGTACACAAGGGGGGAGAAAGTTGGCCAGAATAACACATGAGTGTCCGGTCGGATTAAGAATACAGTTGTGTGTGAAATAGAACCAGTATCTTGGACGAGAATTTTGAATTCGATACCAGCTCTCTGGTAAAAATTCTGAAAATGGAAATCAAGTTGAGAGTAGTCAACCTCGCAAATAGTTAGACCTTTCACCTATCACGTCTGAGATCTCGGGTTTGATTCCTGGCAAGATCAACATTTAATATCAGCTGAAAGTGATTTTAACCGCATTGTTTTTGTTGATTGGCTGATGTGATCGAAATATGCTGCATCTGATGTATTGAGTGCCAAAATTAATATGACAGTACGCTATAATGTGATTTTTAAACTACATTCACTATTTTTTTATTCAAATAACCGTTAAAATCAAAAAGTCTCAAAGTCGCGAAAAGACTCAAAATTTGAGACCTGATCTCTAAGTCTCGCCTCACTCTTAAGACTCAAATTTGTATTAAAACTAGCAGACGTACGCCTGAACGAATGAAATAAATAAAAACAGCAATTGAAGTTCTAATTCAGTGCTTTATACTCCACTTCGTACGTATAGGGAAATTGTGATAATGATGCAAATACAAATGTACTTTTAAAACTTCTTAAACATAGAGCTTTTAACCTTGCGATGCGCTATGTTTCTTGAGGTTCTGTATTGAAATGATTACTAGACCGTATTTGTACATAAACTTGCAACTTTAAACCAAAAGCTTTGGCTTCATGATTCATGAATTAAAGTCACAAATTTATGTTCATTTCTTTGAATCATTAATCTTTTCGTTATAAATGTTTTTATTTGATATAATATGCCTTCAATAGCTAATAGATTTAGAGAAAATTAACTTTTGACGAAATTTTCAGATTACATATTGAATTATATAATTTGGATCACATTTATATAAATATTATAAATTAAAGGGCACAGGATACAAAGGATGAATGTCAAAAAAGTTTGTTTTGGTATAGAACGCTTATAAGTTTTCAAACCTTTTAAAAATTAAAATTAACACATAAATATAAGCAAACTGCTTAATATTAAAAGCCTGTACTGTTTAATCTCATCTGCAATAGTTTTTGTTAACTTCGAACTATAATCGACCAATTCAAGTGTTATTTTTTGACATATATTACCAATATTTAGCTCCTAAAGGGGTATGTCAATCTTAACTTTTGAATATACTCGTATACTCTATATAAGATGGAAATCAAATGAATAAATAGTATAATATACGAATATTATTCATGAATAACTTATTAATTTTTGACCGTGTGAGCTGCTGTCAGAAGGCAATATTTCTTCAAAACGCGTAGAAATTGACATCCACCCTTTACATCACATACACTTCAATTGTAAAATAATAAATTTACCATAGTTAAGATTACAATAATATTTACAATGGAACATTTGATTATGTATATAGTATTCAGATATATTAATTATATTTGTAATTGTAATATTTTTTTAGGAATGCAATTACATTTCGATATTTTTTGCGATTTTATATCACAAAATTATTGCGTTAAAAAGATCTTTGAGAAAAACAAAGGGAAAATTAAAAATTATTTTACGATCGTCAAAAAATGTATGTAATATGAGTTTAGTTACATTTTAAATTTTCTGGAAAAAAAAAACAATTTTCTTTGGTTTTATTTACAATCAAGGCAAGTAACAACAAGGAAAATATTAATTACAAAGAAAACTAATCTATAATTGTACATTTTTGACTAATTATTTACATTCTTAAATTGTTAATTTTATGACTAATTTTATTTATTTACAATAATTTATGATATGTCGTCATCATAAAGTTATCACTTATTTGAATTACTTTTATATAATCGTTAAATTATTTATTATTGCCTAATTTTAAAGAGGAAAAAAATGTTTACATTAAAAAACGGAATCTACACCAAAACATCGATTAAAGATAAATTTATCCGAGCGTCTCAGTGTTTTGTTATTGTAAAACACACATTAAATAATATTACTGTGAATAAATACCGCTTTCGAGTGTAACTATGTATATGGCAAAAAATTGAAATAATAATTCTGTGATTTTGAGATCTTTTTTCCTTCTTCACAACACATTACAAATAAATACGCAAAAAAATTGCTTTCTTCAAAAAAAAATCTTCAACGCAATTATTACAATTAAATATTTAGGAAATCGTTATCATAAAATTTTCGTGCTGGTAAACTTTTTTTATTTAATTAAGGTCATCTTATTTATTTAAATGAATTGGTTGTGAGGTAAATAAATTTATTATTTTTACTAGAAAATTTTAATAATTTCAAAAACGCATTATCCAAAAGAAGATATATTTTTTTCGGTTCAAAAACATTTCGCAGTCCCTGGTCTGGAATCTAAGGCGTAAGACTGTTAATTTTTTACATAACAAAAGAGGATCAAGTGGGGGCAAAAGAGCAGCTGTTGGTGCACCAATGCAGTGCTCTATACACCACTAGGTACGGATAAGGGTATGACGATGATGAGGGATATTTCTGATAGTTCAAATGCTTAAAAAACTCATATTTAACATATGCGATACATATCCAATCTCTTGTTTTCACGCGTATTTCAAACCGAAATACGATTTATCACATGTGTTTCAAACCAAAACACGACTTTTCCAACTTGTTTCCGACCAATACACGATTTTCCCACGCGTTTCCAACCATGACATGTTTTTCTCCAGATGCTTCCAACCAAAAAATAATATTCCTCTCGTGTTCCAACCAAAACATGATTTTCACACGTGCTGAAAATTACGACCTGCTTCACCACACGCGCTAAATGTTTTAATCGTTTTTTGGCTCAAATCCATGGGATTTCCAAGTTATGGATTATGCTGGCCGTTTCCCTCTTGTCTCTGCATCTGCGGGCTCGGGGGGCCTTGGTGGCCGCCCAGCAAGGCCAGGTGTGGTGGGAGCAGGCCCGGGGGGCCCAAAGGCCGCCCGCTCAGGAGGGCTCCCATGGGGTGCGCGGGGTGGAAGTATTGCTGCAGAGCATGAGGGTAAAGAGCGTGGTGAGGGTGACGCGAGAACGAAGCCATCTTCAGCTTTTCGATCTCGGCTTCTTGGAGTCGTTTCGCCTTGGCGCGGCGATTTTGGAACCAGATCTTCACCTGGAATAAAAAAAAATAATTTATTGATATGTGTGTCGGCCTTGTGGTGTAATGGTCAGCGTGTTTGCCTGCCACTCAAGTGGTCTCGGGTTCGATTTCTGACATGGTTGAAATGATTTTGTTATTTAAAAGGGTGATTTCACATTTCGTAGTCCCTGGACTGGTACCTGAACCGTAAGACTGATCATCTTACCTTCATGTAACAAACATTATTAAAATATGCTGCGATTGGTGTACCAATGCAGTGTCCTATGCACCATTAGATGAGGAATAAAAATGATTGTGTATACTGTACAACAAAGATGAAGAACATTTACGTTTAAATTCAGGCAATGTATGTTAAAGTATTGCTAAAAAAAAACTGTTTTTTTTATTATAAAAGAATTAAATTTAATTATTATTCTGTTCAATTTTTCATTTGCCCTGAATCGAAATTAATGTAAAGAGTATAACAGTATATAAAAGGTTTCCAAGATAAAGGGAAGTTTAAATTATTATTTCAAAATACGAATGTCCTTTTCACAGCAAGTAATTAAAATTTTGAGGAAATTAATTGAGATTAAATTCCTTAATTTGTATGCGAAATGAATATTTAAAATAATGCATGTTATATCTAAAATAATTCATTTTAAGTTGAATAATAGATTAATGTAAACATTATCGTACAAAAGTTTTTATATTGCACGCTTTTCTCAGATTTAAAGTCTATTTTTATCCTATTATGATAAAATTATAACTTTTACTAATAATCTTTAAATAAAATGCAATGTTAATTCATTTTTACAGCATGGTATGGTCCGTATTTTTAATTAAAAGCCAGTCTACATGACCGATAACCTATTGTTAGACTTTCTTATTTTTTTCTACAATGCTTGGCTTTGCCTTGCATATTAGAGTGGGCCAATGATGTATGAAGTTTTTTATTTTTTTAGACACCAAAGTGAAAGGGGTCTAAAAAGTTGCGTTTTGAATTATAGTGAACGTAAAAATTATTTAAAAAAATATTTTGTACTTCTTTTGGCCCTCAACCGAGGTTTGAAGTTTATCAGTGTATGAACATTTTGTAATTTATCTATATTGATAAAATATTTTTTTTGTTAGTAAAGATATAACTTAATCTCATTACAAATTCTAACACGTTTTACAACTACCGAAATGCAAAAAAGTTTACACTCCGTGGAACTGATTCCGTTGAGCGCCTGGCTAATATTGACGAAAACAATGGCTCATTAAAACAATGCTACCCATTTATCACAAAACAAAGTGCAACTCACGCCCTTAGATGCTTATTGGTTAAGGTTAAATGCACATTATAAAATTTAATTGGACTGATTTTCTTACCTAAATACGAAATGACAGCCGGTTAAGCGCAAAAAATCGACTTTTTCGAAAATTTCAAGCTTTGATTGAGGGCAAAAAGTAGTATCGAATATTTTTTAAGAAATTTTTTGCATTCCAAGTAATTCAAAAGGCAACTTTTTAGACCCTTTTCATTTCAAAATTCGGAAAAAAATAGTATCGGCTCAACCTATATGCATATTCTGTACGGATATAAACATTTGTGCACATGTTTTACTGTACATTTGCCTGAGATATCCCATTCAGCCTTCTTCGTGAAGTGAAAGAGCTGAAAGCATTACTGAACACCAGTATACTAATTAATAAATTAATAAATTGTTACCTGCGTCTCTGTGAGTCTTAATGAACTGGAGAATTCTGCTCTCTCGGCTATACTCAGATACTGCTTGTCTCTGAACTTCTTCTCCAGAGCCAGGAGTTGTTGGGTAGTGAATGGGGTTCTGGGCTTCCTATTAGGCTTGTGTTTTCTCAGGTTGCACTTTAGCTTCGGGGGCTCTCCATTTGCATCTGTAAAGAAACGAGCGACTACTTGAGATTGAATTGCCGAACGAAAAACTTGACCAAATTCTGACACAAACATATTATTTTTTTACGAAATTATATTTGAGGAACAAACGTTGTGGTTATTCATCAAAATAAATTAAATATAAAACAAGTTTGTTTTTAACTAGTTGTGTTATATTTTTCTACCAACTGGTTTCAAAACTAAACAAGCTTTTTTTCAAAGTACACTTCTCCTATGAATTTTATACTATTTTATTTAAACAGTGATTAATAAATATTAAATCTAAATATATGGGATAATACATAATCTAAATCAATCAAGTCTTTTTGTCATCTTATTTTTGTAAAGATGGTAGGTGTGGAGTGATATGGATACAACATTTAATTAGACAAATATGCCTTGACAAATAATTTTTCGTAACTTTGAAACCGGTCATATTTATTTTTTCCAATTATAATTTTACTATTCATTGACACATAAAAAAACAGTATAAATTACACCCAGTGGTGCATAGGCTACTAAATTAGAACACCAGATCAGCGTGTCTCAAGCATTAAGGTAATATGATCAATCTAACGCTTCAGATGTCAGTCCATTGATAGTGAAAAGACTCCCTGCTCATAACTGAAAACAGTTTTTAAGACCGTGAGTCTTTCAATTTCATTAATATATTAAGTTAGTTATTCAGTGGTAATTAAGTACTTTTGGGTGGTCTTTCAATATTAAAATAAGACTACTCATGATAATAAACACAAAAAAATCTCCACCTTAGAGCAGGCTAAGCAATTTTAGATGAAGTTAGTCTTCAAACATAATCTAACCTAACCAGAGAACACTTCGCGTTCATGTTAGAATACTGCTATGTTATATGGATTACCTGGTAATAAATATGCATGTATACGCAATAAATTTATAAATAAATAAAAAAAGTAAAATTAAAATATCCTAAACCGTTTTTATTATTATATCGTCTTTGTTAAATCAGCTGTCAATTACGTAAAAATAATTATAAATCCTACCTTAACCGCCGCAAATTTATAAATATAATAAAATTGAAATAATTTTTCACAAGTAAAAACGATAGTTATCTTATTTATATAAATAATGCATTCATTATTATGCGATCGATAGTTCAATAATACAAAAATAAAATTTAATTAGGTTAATTAAATATCTTATTAAGAAAAAGATTTTATTATATTTTCGCTCCATTGAATAAAGACTTTTATCTTGATCTGAATTTCCATGAGAAATAATTATAATATATATATTTTTTATTACAAGAATAATTAAAACCCAACATACCTTTATAAGTACAAAAAAAATGTTCAATATATTTGATAAAGATCCGAAGTATTTTATAAACCATTAAAAATCTATCTTTATTTTTTTTTCTAATGGCAGAGTGATTTAAATCTCACGATTTTTATCACAATAATCAGAATAATTAATAATTTTATGATCTCTTTGTCTATGATTAAAATTAAAAATGAGCTTTGTTGAAAAATCGACCTAAGTCGAGGTTCAAAATTTCTCATACACATTTGATGAAATACTTTTTAATGTGTGGATTTTATTGTTTTTCATTATTCATTAACCTAAATTCTTTTTCTTGTAAAATAAAAATAAATAAATTTCACTCTTAAAACACCGTGCTAAAAAAGTCTTCTGAAAACTGTGCTGTTACGTCTATCTTTATTGTTTTTCATCTCTCTCAATTTATCATAAAATAACATTGGGAAAAATTAAGACAAAAAGGTTGTTATAATGTTAAAATAAGTATAAGAGTTAATATATTGTAAATATTAGACTGTGAATAATCATAGTACTAAAATAAATTAAATAATAGGAGTAATATTTGATATCGTTAAATTTAAAAAAAAAAAACATGAGATTAGATTTATTTATTTATGACAAAATACAAGGTTTTTAAACTTTTCATATTACATTACATTACATATTTTATTTGTGCGAAATATTCCCATTCGCTTTTGAATTTGAATTTTGAACATTGAATTAAACAGATTTCCGTTAATTCAGTTTTATTAAAATATGAATAAATAATGTAATCATAATAAGTCTCACGCATTAGTCGACATTTATTAAAAAAGCTTTTAAGTTCGTTCCGCGGTTTTTATAAATAGACAGCCATTTTGTCCGGTAAAAAATGTGTCCATGTTATAAATCCTAAATATTTTCTTTTTTTTCAACACGTCTTGGGACATCTAACGAGTTAATAAATATGTGTAGAAAATACTTAAATACACATTCTAATGTGTCTAAATCTAAATGGTATGGATGTTCCCATACGTCGGATGCAAATAGATCATTTGAATGGGACTTGAATTATTTCTGGAGCTTCGCCAAAGACACTCGCAGTAAGAATGGCTAAGACTAAAGACCAATTGACACAAATAAGTATTAAAAACTTTATTTTGTTTTATTTAGAATATCCAGATTCAAAAGAAAACTAACACACCTTTTTAACTCACGCTACAACGATCAAATTTAGCTGAAAAATATTATATTAATTGAGTTTGCTCTTCATATAACAATAATTTTATAATGATACCTATACATTTTTGGTAATACTAAATAAACAAATTAGAATTCTGATAGAATATTCGACGATCAAATGTTTTGTGTGCAAATTTTATTTTTTTTCAATTGAAAAAAATATTTTATATTTACATCATATTTCTACTTTTTCCATTCTCTCTTCCTTTCCTTTTTTCTCACCCCATTTTTTTATTGCATTTCTATTAACTCCTGGTAAAGTACATGTTCATCATCGTCATTCCTTTCTCTTTCTCCTAATCCTTTTTCCTTCTTCTTTCCTTCCCACCACCTCTCCTCTGCTCTCTTCATAGTAAATATGTATATTATTTGAACAAAATTATGTTTCTTTATAAAAAAATGTTTTTAAATTATAAATTTAAGATGTTTCTATTCACTCATTTCAAACATATTATACTCACCCTGTCCATAAAACCTACCCTCACACCCATATACACTCACACACATATTCACATACCTACCAAAATCACACTCCACTCACTTACCCACGCATCCTCATACACGAAAACTCGCACACATGCACTTCTACATGTATTAATATCTAACTGAACTTGATTTTAGATTAGATAATTGTATTTATGTGTAAAACTGATTTGACTTTATTTTTTTAATGTTGTCTGTATTTTGTTGTATTGGTGTTATTTTTCTGAATAAACAAAATTAAATTAAAGTGTAAGTTTTTATAAAGTTTACATTTGAAGCACTTACTTTGTGGTTATTCATTATAATAAAATAAATAAAACATCTTTGTTTTTAACAACTAATTTTTTATTTTATTTTTTCCTCTGACTGGTTTCAAAGCAAACAAGCTTCTTCGTCAAGGTTTACGTAACTAATGAATTGATTCCTTTTTTTTATCATATCATATGTAATATTAAAATTAGACATCTTAGAAATTAAAAAAGCGACTAATAATAATATTAAAATAAGACAACTTAGAAATCTTAGAAATTGATAAAGCAATTCATAATAAGAAAACAATAGTAAATAACCAAATAAACAATATTTTTTTTAGTCTTCTCCTGTCTAACTTCGAAAATAGTGATATCAAATTACTACCCGTGTAAGGAAAAAACGGCTTGATTTATTGGGTCCACGTATAGTATTTAGTGAACATTAAAATAATTTTTAAAAATTAGTAGTTAAAATCAAAGTTGTTTTATTTATTTTATTTTATGTAATTTTTTAGTTAATTTCTTTCTTAATTTTTTGTTTATAATTACAAAATTCTCTATAATTACCTAGAATATGTTCATGTGGTAGTAATTTTCTCAAGTGAATGGTTTCGGTAGGCTGGAAGAAATTGCCTTAAGGCAATATGCCTGCCCTTGTATCAATATAATTTGTATATGTATATAAAGTGTTTAAAAAAAATACCATAAATACTACCGGCAAAAAAATACAATGTATCAATTAAAATTCAGAAGGATCCATTTAACTATCAATATAACATCATATAGTTTTACAAATTTATTTATCGACTAAGTAGCACTTTTACCTAAGCAGGAATCTTCTAAATTAGTTAAGACCTAAAACTTAACAGCTTCTAATCTGTTAAGTTTTAATTAGGTAACATGCATGTCTTTCATTCTCTGCATTTCATTAAATGTATTTGTGCTGTTAACGATTTAAAATATAATTATTTATAATAATTTTACTCGTGTAAATGAATTAAAAGTCAACGTAACAATTTGAAGATAACTTGTTGCGGGTTACATTTGACGGTCCTTTTTTACAATTTATTTTTATAGACATATGGTTTATTCTGAAAGGAATTCTTTTGTTCAAGTAAGTTATTTGAATTCGGAATATTTATTTAAATTGCGCCAACGGAACGACATTAATTCGAAGGAAGTTCTAGAGAAACGATTTGGTATCCTTTTACCATTAACCTCTGAAGGTGTTAACTTCCTTTGGAAATTTGTTTTACTACCGAATCGGAAATGCACGAGGAAACGCAACGCTGGATGCCAATGGGTTAAATAAAAACAATTACAATAAAAACGCAATGACCTGCCCTTAATTTAAGCCCCGAATATTAAAATGCTATGCTGATTGATTTACAAAGCGTCATATTAAAATACAAATTATGCAAGTTGGATGCCGCACGTAACCTTGTAAATCAAAGAAAATGCGTTTAAAAAAATTATCACACATGTCTTGAAGCTAAAAATTACATAGTTCTTTGCATTTTAAAATTATTGATATACCTTACTAAAAACAGATTCATAAAATATAAATATATGTAAACAAAATATTTATTTATTTATTCACACTCTTTATCAAAATACAATTCCATGTTCACTTTGCCCAGCTAACAAGGGTGCATATCTCGTTCCAAGCCAGGCAAATACATTTTAATATATTATAATAGTTAACAAATTAATATAGAGCACAGACAAACAAAATATAAACTTATTCGTATACACATTTTGATACATATAACTACAGACATACACATATATACACACATATATATACATACACATACACACACATGTACATACACACACACGTACATACACCCATGCGCATACACATACATACATACATTCATAAAAACATAGACAATTTATTTATGCGAAACTTCATGGTTGTCATCTGTAAATATATATTTTTTTAATTACTCCTTATTTTTTATATTTTATTTTCGACATCCAGTAAATACATAAAACCTTTTATAATGAACTTATACCCATCCACAAATCCTCTTTTTTTTCTTACTCATTTAGTGTCAATGCGGCTCGACTGTGGAATCATCTCCCATCCACTATCAAAGATGTTACCACAGTATCTCAGTATCTACGACTGAACTGTACAAAAAAACACACCAGTTTGACTTAAACTACTTGACTAAAATTGAGACCTTAAAAATTGTGCACAAAATAACACTGGGAAACATACAAGACGACGACATAATATTAGTCAAAAATGCTGACATACACAAATATAACACCGAACAACAACAACACTTTCATATTAAAAAGGGAAGACAAACACAGGACAGTCAAAAATACTACATAATGGACTTAAACACTACAACGACCTACCTTACTAATTGAAAACTTTTACTGGAGACAAATTTAAAATCCATCTGAAAAAGCACTTGATGACTGAACTAACTAGACTAGACGAGACATAAAATGACTAGACAATATTAAATTTCTAATGTAACCCTAACGGGTTTTTAAAAATTGTAAATAAATCAAATAAAAAAAATCACGTCTAAAGAAACATCTTTCTCTTCTTTAATCTCTTCTTCTTTCCTTTTTCCCGTTGATTAATAATATTGATTTGATAATTTATATACAAATCCAGTTATTTCAATTTTTATGTATCTTCTTCTTTTTTATTTTTATTTTCTATAGATTATGTTTTGTGACTTGAATTTTAAAAAAATAACTTTTATTTTATTGGTAGGGTGGAAGAAATTGCCATTTGGCAAGAAGCCCGCCATTGTACATTACTAACATTATTTACAAAAAGCCAACTATATTCAAAAAATATTTACATTAAAAATATAATAATATGTATTTGAATGCCTAGTACAAATTAGGCACATCTGTTTAATTTGCACCACAAACGTTTTAATCAAGTAATCCCTTTCTGTACTTAATGGAGATTTCTTTTTTATTAAGATAATCAGTCTTACGCTGTAGGCCTCAGTCCAGGGGTGATATTCTGAACCTTCTCTACACCATAGAAAGTGGTTACCATATGGATAATTATTTTTTCATGCAACCACACTTTGTTTCATAATATAGGAAAACAAATGACTTAAAATCAAATGATTTATTAAACTGTTTAAAATTCTTTAAAAAACTAAAACGGTTTGGTCAATTCAACCTCATTTAGTATTTTGGTATGCGTCGCAATAATGTTCGAAATAAAAAAACAAAGAGTTGGTTTCACTTCATTGTTTTTATTTGATGTTTAATCCTCAGTGTGGCCATATATAAAGCAAAGTGTAGACACATGCATAAAGAAAGATTCCCCAAATTAATCACTCTCTACCTCCCTTTGAAGAGATTTAAAATACCACCCCGAGGACTTTAAAATATTCTAGCGTAAAAATACCCTGTTCTATAAATACTTATTTCATGCCGACCATGTTTAGAATCGATTTCGAGACCTCTTGCATGGTAGGCAAACCCGTTCATCATTAGACCACGAGGTAAACATTTTATTAACATTTATCGAAAAGTTTGACTACAAAGTAAACGGCTTAAATATAAATAGAATTATTAAAGTCACATTTCATTTTGATGTTTATACCATTTTACAGCCATTAGCAAATGCTGGATTTCTTACTTTCACAATGAAATTGATTGTAGTTTCGTTAGTTTTGTTTAAAAAAAAAACAGCACTATGTTTATTCTAAAACAGTTGAAACTCAAATGGACGAGTGATTGTTAACGATCAATTTAAATACCGAATTCAAATAATTTTGTATTGATGCGCTTTTGTTTTCGTTTTTCGTTACTGCGCACGCGCATACCAAGATCAAAGGCGATTGGTCCATTATACTGCCCACATACTTAACTTTCCTTTCTTTGCGAACCGTTACGGACTTGACCAAACGCTTACGAGGCCGGATTAGAAGTTTCGGTTTTAATATTTTACTATTGTATTAAACATTGATCTTTATAATTATCGCAACACCCCGATTCACACCCGATGGTGCATATGGCACTGCTTTGGTAAATAAAAAAAACCGTTACTCAATCAAAGTGACCCTGTCCAGGTCAAAGGCATTAATCCACTATTCTGAAAAATCGATTATATTATTTCAAATATATTTTAAACGAATTGCGTAGGTTTTATTATAAAAAAAAACTAAAATTATAAAAGCGCTTTTTCCAGAATTAGGAAATACTACAAATACCAATAAAAACACATGAAACGGATTAAGAAAAATCGATTGTATTTTTAAAATCAATACGAATATTGTGGAGAAATATTTTCATGCATAACTTTTAAAAAGAAACTATAAAAAAATATTTCCCTCTGAAAACGCTACATGTTTGGCCTCTATAATTGTGGTGTAAAGATTCGTGACGATGTTCTATTTAAATTTAAACAATCACAAACAAAGTTCAAAACTTACCCGAATTGTGACGTACTAAGGGCGTGGCCAATGCAATAGACAGTATTCAATGGAATTCAACATTAATTTTATTTGACTAATAATTAGTAAATTGGTTATTTGTTTCATCCACAGTATTTCAAAGACCCTTATTTATTTTAAATTACATATAAAAAGGTGACGTTTCCCTATTTGACCTGAAAATAGGCAATAGGTTATAGAAAGGTAAGGTTTTCAGACTTACTCTTCAAATACAAATCAAAGGACATTGAAATAATGCATCCTTGCCAGGAATGGAACCTGGGACCACAAGCATGGTAGGCAAACGCGCCAACCAACTTGGCTACAATGTGGACTTTCTCCTCTCGATTCCCTTTTTCAGGATTTTCAACTAAGAGCCGCCATTATATCGAAAACACTCGTCCAGGTTTCTGGTTCTTTGTCGTACAGATAAGTGTGTTCTTTATCCGCTCGGACACAGGAAAAATAAATAAAACTTGAAAATAAGATTTCTAAATCGAAATTTAATATATTTTTAAGTGGAAATCAATTAAATTTCGAATAATTTTAAAATTTAACGGCATAACTGAATTGGTTTAGTGCGGCCCTTTACAGTGGATATAATCGATTATAGGCACAGTCAAAGCATATTTTAATTAGCGAAACAGCGTTTGGACTGTGAGACTAAATGCTTCCCGACTTGAGCGTGAATACCGTTTTCAATTGGGTGTTTGAATTATTGGAACACCGCCACCGTCAAAAATTGAAAGCTTCCAAATTTTAAATGGCTTTACTACTAAAACTAATTAAAATTAAATTAAAACGGAATTTAAATGTTTGTTTTTTTATTATTTATTTATTTTACAGAAACAAACAGACAACAATGATATAATAACATTAAAAAATACGGTTTAAAGACAGACCAGCGAAGTTTCTTAATAAAAATTGTACATATTAAATTGCGGTACAACAAAAGGGTGTGTTTGTGTGTATTTGTATTATATTATTATATTATTATTATTGTGTGTACTATTTATCCAAATATTGTGAAATATTGAGGTCAAATTTGGTTATTTCTTTCCTTTTTTTATTAACAAATACTTATGGCCAAACTTTATTGTTCAAAGTTTAACTCTTGTGTGGCTGTTGTGTAACACGAGTCTACATAGGATACAAGACTCAATGTATCTGTTTTATTTATTTGAATGATGAAGTTTTATTTTTTGTAATCTTCAAATAGACATTTTCAGATCGGATTTGGAAATTAAAATTTGTTAAAATATGCTGGATTAAAAAAAAAAATTATTTATCTTTACTTAGCGATGAATAATTATTACACGAGAGGAGACCCTTAAGCCCACCATCCACCCGCAGCTGTTATAGAGTCCTGAGGGACTCTCTGTCAGCTGCGCATAGAGAAAAGTTATTATAAATATTCCTAAGGAATACAAACTCTATGCAGATTAAGGAGGGGGGAGGAGGACGTATGGACAGAGGCCAACACGTCGTCCCCACCTCTCAGGATTCCCTCAATGCCTCATCACTTTTTTATTCAAAAAAATTTGTTAACAAACAATTTACATAAATAAACGTATCCAAATATACAAAAACAGATTGAAACATTGAGGGGAGACCCTTAATTATTATACGAATGTAAGTGATGCTAATACCACAAAAATCTGTTTTACTGTTTAAAAAAACAAGAGAATAGAACATATAACAAGGAAAACCGAGACGCTGTTCTGTGGCCGATGTTTGTGTGAAAGGAACAAAAAGAAAATGAGAAATTAGTTCGATCAGTTGGTTATCGGCCATCAGCGGGAGTGTACTCTAGTTATATGAACTATGTATTTACGATTTTTAATTTATTTTGCTATAACGGGCCATATATTAAAAAAGACAGGTGTCGCGGCACATTTGCTTAGACGGCTGACGGCTGACTGACCGTGGCGTCGCGGGTTCGATTCCCGACAGCTGCAAGAAAGAAATCCAAAAAAGATTTTGCTCTCAATTGGTCTAGGTGTTGTGTTGTATTTTTGCGGTTAGTGGCTTTGCGGGTTATTCTTTTTTATTGAAATAAAAAAATATACCAATTTTTTACAAATTATGGAAAATGAATTGTTTTCAATTAATTATGTCGTAATGTTTTTTTTTGTTTTTTTTGTCAAAAGTCTAAACTTCAGAAAATCTTTTTTTTTATTGAGGTAACACGATGTAACATCACCCACGTGTAAGGGAGTTTTATAGCACAGCCTTTTAAAAGATAAATTCAATAAGTTTTTTTCCTATTTTGATCATTATAATGAATATTATCAGTTCACTTTTTAAAAATATAACATCTTATTAAATATACAAATATATAATTCCTGAGTACGTGTGATGTCACTGAACTCCTCCTAAACAGTTTAACGGATTTACGTGTGGTTTTCAGAGAAATATAGATCTTTGAGCTGTGCGTAAAAAATAAATAAGGGGCATAAATGTTTTATTCATCGATCTACCAGGGTTGCATTCGAGGAGAATGCATTTAAAAAAAATAGAGATGTTTTTTGCGTGTAAAAAAGTTTGTTTTTGAATGTTTACAAACAGCATTTGTTTTTTGGGGATCTCAATCAGATTGTTTCCTATAGTTCCTTATAATTACTACCCATTTATATATTTTTACTGGATTTTTGGTAATGCTCAAATAATATTAAATTCAAAACATTTTTAAAAATTGTACCGTACATAAGTACACCCCTCTGTTGGTGAGAAGACCGTAGTTTGAAGTTTGCAAAAATAAAGCCATATTTAAAAAAAGAAAAAATGTTTTGAAATTCAACAGTAAAAAAGTACCAAGGTAACTACTTAAATTTAATATTTGAAAATGGAAAATTTTTAGTTTTGGAATTTAATCACAAACAAGTACCTAGGTACCTACTTTTCAATGAAAAGTCTTTTTCCAAGGTAAAAGCAGGCAAGCCAGCGTTTGGGCAGGACAACGTCTGTCGGGTCCGGTAGTATTTTATTTAATTAAAAATATTATAAGGACGTAAACAGCAATGATGTACATGAATAATTTTTTTACTTACAAACAGGAGTTGGGTTGCGTGATCAAATGCCAATCTGTACAAAATTGTATCCAACTGAAAAATTCGATGACCACTGTTCACGAAAGTGGCTTTGTAATATTATTTTTATTCTAATGCCAGCGACATGCGAGCTTTCGTGTCACAGTTCAACTAATTTTGTATTAATTTCAAAACTGTTCGTATTTTTGATAAAATGGTGGCGTGCTCGGAAATAACGACTGACAAATAATCATAAAAAATATTAAATGAAATGACTCGGAATAAAATATTTATTTAAACGTAAATCCGCGCGGTGGCGCTAGTAGTTCGCGAACCATTAATATAAATAACAATAATAATAATAATCATGGTTTATTTACAAAAAATAACAGCTACTTTATTTACTGCATGCATACATACTTAGGTAATATATTTCTCTGGATTATGTGTAGTCTATATTAGATTTTGATTTCCATTAATTATTGTTAAAAAAAAAACTTTTCGTAATCCGACACAAGCGTAATTTCGAAAGTGGTTAAATCTGCGATATTTAATTTTTCCAGGACAGACTCCTGAAGCGTTGGATAAATCACCTCAAATTCACGTAACAGATGAACGAACTACTAAAAATAACTCCATAGGGAGAAATAAATAGAAATTTACTCTTAAATAACTCTTTACGGGGGAAATATAACCTATCTGCAAACATTTGGACATACTTAAAATATTATTGAAGTGACTAACCGGTAAAAGAAGAAGTATGAAAATAGGGAAATTGTTTTCAGGCGTTGCCTTGTAGGCGAATCGGTTCAGCTGAATAAATCTCACTCATGTGATAAAGGTTTCAGCCTTGTTACTTCACAAAACTCAACATTAAGGGTAGATTCTTAAGCCCACCATCTACCCGCAGCTGTTATAGAGTTCTGGAGGACTGTCTGTCAGCTGCACATAGAGGAAAGTTATTATAAATATTCCTAAGGAATACAAACTCCGTTCAGATTAAGGAGGGGGGAGGAGTATGTATGGACAGAGGCCAACACGTCGTCCCTACCTCTCAGGATCCAAAAATACAAAAACAATTTCTTGAAACTATAGTAACACAACAAACACAACTTATACAATAAACATAAGTCAAAACACGGGTATTTACAATGAGAGAACGGCCTTGAATAAAAAAGGACTCCCTGGGTGGTGAGAGGCAGAAGATCCGAATCCCACCCCCGTAAGGGGAGGAAAAAATAAGCACAAAAGTCAACAAATGGAAGAGTTAAGGAAATGTGCATGTTGAAACATAGACAAAATGGTAAATGTTACACAGTGCGTAAAATGGCCACTTTAACCAGCCAATGCTAGGTCATAAACCTTGCTAATGCCTAGACGTCCATATTTACTTTTAAAAAATGTTTTCCCTCTCTGTTGCAACAAATTAAGAAACACACTGCATTTGGTTTACAAACACAGTGCCCTATGGCTGCGGAACGGGAAATGATTATGTTTAGTTGATTCAATTCAGTAGACAAACATTTTATTAAAATTAGTTAATACTTCAAAGTATATTATTTTTCTTTATAGAATAAAAGAAGTTGGGGAGGTATTGGAGTGGAGTTGCGATTTATATCCATTTACAGTTTGCTTGTTTTTTATGCTGATTTCTTTTGACATCTTGTTGCCCGTCTAAATTAATGTGGACTCGCAGACGGAATGAATTACTGATACAACTTAAAATCACTATGAAAAAACGATTATGCTTTAGAGTGTTTATTTTTTTATACAAACGTAATAATTTGCATGTTTTATTAAACTTAATGATATTTTTTATTTAAATCTTTAAATGAACAATAAAATTAATATGCCAAAAGCAAAATCTAATTGAGTGCTCACCAAAATACTGATATTTCTTATATATTTAATTAATTTAATACGGATATTCTTACATGAAAAAAAATATTGTCGCGTCGCTTAGCGGATATTAGTGCTGGAAGTTAAGCTCATTTTATTAATATTTATATATGACATAAAATGAATCCAGAAAATAAAAATATTAAAAACTTGAATAATGAATATGCATTTGAAACAATAAATAGAATGTGCATCAATAAAATTTGTGTGATGTAAATAAAGAAAGGAAAGGTTTTTTTTAATATTCCTAATTAAATAAAGACATACGAATGATAAAAAATATTTTTAATAAACAAAAAAAATATGTTTAATGTGTGAACATGCGTTGTATCCATTTTTTCACGAAAAGTAAGAAAAAGAATGATTAAGTTTGTACGTCATTTGAAATATTTTTTTCTTGCTCTACAAGATTTAGCGTTTGATTTTATATTACATGTATTATATATGATTACAAGCCTTCAAAATGGAGTGTCAAGAAGACGAATTTGAGCATTTTTGATATCACTTCTGTTCGCGTTCAATCGAAGAATGAAGCTGACGGAGCTGCTCGCAATATTTGCGCAGTGTATGGTGCTGACAATTTACTGGTGTTAACTTAAGTTATTTTTGTTTTTTTTTCCAAATGAAGAGAATAATCAGACCCAACAAAAAAAATTGAAAGTTGGTAAAATAGTTTGTGTCCACGAATTATTGGAGTAAATAAAAAAAAGTTAATTGAGTTAGAGCATTGTGATTCTTAAGTGTGTATTAGCAAAGTTAATTTTGTTTACCAGGGCAAACTTGTAAAATAATTTATCTCTTGAAGTAAAAGGAACGAATACATCTATTAACGTCCGAGGAAAGAGGAATCCGAGAGAATTTATTGGATTTTAAACGAGCTGACATTTTGTGAATTTTATTTTTCTCATTACCATCACATACCATAGCAAACATAGCACACAACAAAATAATCATCATCATCATCATCATCATCATCATAACCATCGTAATTTTTTTTTTCCTTTTTGTTGTTCCATCTGTTGATGTTTACAGACGGAAGAACTAAAGGAATACAGATGTTAAAATAGAGGTTGAATGGTGAATGTTATAAAGCGCCTAAATGGCCACCTTAACAACCGTGATATGTCATAAGCCCTGTTAATTCTTAAGCTTTAATGTTCCTTTACATGAAGGTATTTTGTGATTTTGTTTTTTTCTTAAGTTGTAGCCTTATTTTGTTCCTGTTTCATGTTCTAAAGCTACAATACACATCTATATCAAATACAATTTCACTCAAAATATAAAGTAAGTAGTTAAAAAAAACAATTAACATGAACATTTAAGTTTTTATTTTCAAAAATCGAGATCACACTTAACCGCCATTAGCAAACCCTTCCAAAAAGAGCAAAAATTGCTAATTGAAAACTAAGGATGCTTTGACTGTTAAAGAGAATGATTCGAAAAGAGAAAAGCAACAAAATTGCAGTTGGATTGAAGAGTGACGGAAAAAACTTCAAACGCATTATTGGCCCGACTAAATACTAAAGTTTCTCCCGACTTCAAAGTGTATAGAGTGATTTATGAACCAAAACAATTGAAAGCTGAGACATAAGTGCTTTACAGAAACATAATAATATATTTAAATGTTTGTCATGTAAAAGAAATATCTACATATTAATGATAATTATAATACAAAACGTCACAATTTATACTATTATTTTTAAATGTTGTTTAAAGTTCAGTGTCAATTCTTAAAATTTATACTTTTGACTATCAATTCCCTTGAACAAATTTATTTTCATTTATTAAATAGTTTACTTAACATTCAAATACTTAATAGTTGCAGGACAATTAGTGATTTTCTGAATTTATATTTTTTTCAAATGATTAACTGGATGTACATTGTACGTCCTTAACGAATCTCATAGCATTTGATATCCCTAAAACTCGTGTGCGACAAACAATGGAAGCGGTATTTTATATTAACAAATCTAAAACATACTGCTTATTATTATATTCACTTGCCAATTCAGAGACTAGGTATATAGACTTGGCAACGGATTCAACTCTTTCGATATTTTTTATTGTTAAATAACAAAATTTAAATAAAATGTTTTTATTAATGCTAGTATAATTAATAACTCATTCAGTTTTTTGAGTTTAAGTGCTATTATTGTAATTTTGGTTTTGTAAGAGATATTTTTTTTTCCATATGTGTTTTTGATTTTAAAATATTTTGTTTAGTAGATCACGCAGCTTACAAAAATATGAACCCACCTTTACAATAATTTTAACAAATCAATGTATAATAATAAATATGTATCATAATAAATATATAATAATAAATATCTCTCTTCAAGCATTTTTGTCCTTATCCCGCCCAATTTACAGTAACTTAATGTTCTTAAAATTAATATTTAAAAAATCTTTGATTATTGAGTACTTGAAAATAACATTTTTATATGTATAAATTGTATGTATTTATTTGATATGTAATATATATATTCTTTACTAACTTTGTATACTATGTGGAAATCTGTTATTAGTTCTGAGTTTATACACTATATCTGTTTGTTTACTAAAAATATGTATGTAGAACTGTTGATTTCCCTAATAAAATAAAAATAAAATAAAATAAATGTATTTTGTAAAAATAGTTATTGCCTACTGAGAGCATTTAAAATACACCCTATTAAATAAAATAAATAAAACTAGGTACAAAAAATAAAATAAAATAAAATAAAATAAAATAAAATAAAATAAAATAAAATAAAATAAAATAAAATAAAATAAAATAAAATAAAATAAAATAAAATAAAATAAAATAAAATAAAATAAAATAAAATAAAATAAAATAAAATAAAATAAAATAAAATAAAATAAAATAAAATAAAATAAAATAAAATAAAATAAAATAAAATAAAATAAAATTAAATTAAATAAAATTAAATAATATAAAATAAAATAAAATAAAATTAAATAAAATTAAATTAAATTAAAAAAAATAAAATAAATTAAAATAGTAAAAAATAATATAAAATGAAATAAAATTTTATAAAAATCATTTAAAAAATTTTAAAAACAAAATTAAATAAAATTTAAAAAATAAAAATTAAATTAAATATTTTTTGCAAATGTGTTTAAAATACTCATTGTATAAAAAATAAAATAAAGTATATTTTTATATGCTTTAATAAAATAAAATAATATACATAGTACAAAATAAAGTAAAATGAAGCCAAATGAAATAAATAATTATGTCCAGTTTATCGGTATAAAATTTCCGAAATATAAGTATTGCAACGGAAACTTAAAATAAAATATCGATTTGTACATGATTTTCAAATATTTCTCGAGCCCATGCGACGATGCAAACGACTTATCAAACGACAAATTCAAACGACTGCATCATGCACGCACGCCGATTATTCCAACTTAACTTGAAATAAATGTTAGCATAATGCAGGTGTTGACATGTTACTTGAGCTAAGCGAATATTAACTCGTTTTGTCTTTTATTTTCGTCATGGTATGCGTTAGGGAGGACAACTGTATGTAGATCCCATCCAAAGGGGAACCCTTAATGTGATTTTATTTGGCCAATTAAGAAACCCAACAGAGCATACGATGGGATACGGTAAAAACGATTATTTATACGTATTTTCACTGCCATATTGACTGAGGTGTTATAGAAAAATGATCTTACCTTATAAATAAAACAATATATAAAAGCATTATTACATTTTTAAGTACAAGGAGTTTTCTTTTAGAAAGACCTCCTTTATTTATGGTTTATTAAGTTTAAAACATCTGAAAAACTTATATAAACCTAAAACACCTAACATGCAATATTAAAAAATGTGTTTAATGTGTAGAATACCATTTTCAAAATTGATTTTTATCACTATAGTTTGAGTATGAACAAATGTTTGTAAAGAAGGCTGGATTTCACTGATTACGGATTTTCACTTCTTAAGATAGAAATTTATTGCAACGGAAAGGAAAAACATTTTTGAGAGGGTAATATAGAACTATAGGCATTAACAGGGCTTATGCCCTGTCACGGCTGGTTGTAGTGTCTTAACCTACACGCTGTGTAACATTTACTATTCTGCCAATGTACATCCACATTTCCTCAACTCTTTAATTTATCGACTTTGGTGAAGTAAAAAAGCTGAAACATTAATTGATGTGGATGAGATTAAACAATGTTTGAGCATGTCCAAATGCTTGCAGACTGGCTATTATTATATAAGTTCAGCCCTGAAAATACCTAGACTTCCATATTCCCTTCTCAAAAATGTTTTCCCTCTCTGTTGAAATAAATTTAAATAGATGAGTTTAATTTATCTGAATTTTTCACCATTTCACAGTAAGTACCTTATATGCGCGAGCAAAATCTGACTAAAAAATTCAATCAAAATTATAACGAGTTCTCATCCTGTATTAAGGCATTCGTATGAATCATTATCATTATTCCATTTCTGTACCTAATGGTGCATAGGGCGCTGCATTTCTATTTCATGAAGGAAATATAGTCAGCCTTATGTCTTAGGTGCCAGTCCAGGAACTACTTAATATTACGTTGTTTAGATTTTTTTCTCGTGTTTATTCGAAATAATATAACTTCAAATTACTAAATCACTATAACAGTATAAGTCACTCTCCAAACACAAGAGCTACTCTTTTTTTTTTTGTAAAGTTACAGTTATAACATTTACTAAATATATAAAATTAGATTGTTCTAAAAAAAATCAAACCACCAGGCGGGCAATGCGTATAAATACCACCCTTTGTTTCTTGTAATTGCTGATCGTTTTTTCAAAACACGAAGTGGCGTAACTACGTTTAATTATAAATGCTATTCTGATCCATATGAAAAAGTCTTAAAAGAATATTGTAATCGGAAATTCATACATTGTAACTAAAGTCACTGCACTTTTACGTGTTTTTTATCTTGACCATTAAAACAATAATTTCTTTGTAGCTATGGCAATTTAAATAATAATTTTCTCTTTATTATTTTATGATAAACTTATCACACAATTATAATAGGCCCATGGCCGTCCATATTACTCGAGAAGTTATATTCTACAGTAAAATACATCAATTATAAATTTATTTATTTAAACATTATTCTACTTCGTTTCGATTACAATTGAAGTAGTTTTAGTGCAAGCGTTTTATTTTAAGAACCAATAAAAACCAATGTGTAATAAAACTACGGAAATATTATACGAACAATATTTTAACTACACGTATGAACAAATAAATTTTCGTAGACAAGGCTGAATTTAAAGTTATAGGGAGTTAATTAATATTACAAATTTATCAAAACAGAGATGGAGAATATTTTTGAAAAGGGCTATGGAAGTCAAGGAATTTTCTATTATTTCTAGAATCTTTCTGAATTGAACCACATCCTTGAAATAGAGAAGGTTTAAAAGCGACTTTTGCTGTATATATTTTTTAAAGATTATCCCTATTTTTTTCTAGCTGGGGTGCTAGATTACAATACCCTCAAATCTCGTCGTCATTTTTTTCTCGGGAAACATTTCTACGAGCTGATATCTGGAAGTATCCGTTTGTATGTTCCCTATAATACCGAAGCGAGATCTTATGCGCTGTTTTACGCACCCAGTAGTCGAACAAATGCAAGTCAGAATTCAGCAATTCGCATTCTATATTTATTTATTTATTTAACTTTTTTACATAATATTATTTGGAAATTGGCGGGCTTATTGCCAAATGGCAATTTCTTCCAACCAACCACCAAAATAAAAGTTTTATTTTTATAATTCAAGTTACAGAACAAATTCAATAGAAAAAAAAAGATTAAAAAGCTAAAAATATATAAAAATAGAAATAAACGTATTTGCTTATAAATTACCTTAAATTAAAACTATTACTCAATGGGAAAAAGGAGAAAAGAGGAAATAGCAAACAGGAAAGGAGGAGAGATTAAGGAAGAGAAAGGAGATTTTTCTTCAGATGTGATGAATGATGTGTGAAATGATGTGTGAAACAGAGATAATGTAGTTACATCTTTGATGGTGGATGAGCTAGAGAAGAGGAATTGTGGATGGGTATTCGGAGAGTGCCTTGAGAATTAGAACGAAGAGGTAAACCATGAACTGATAAGCGTTGAAATTTTTCACGCAGGTATATAGGAGCGTTAGGACTATGAAGTGCATTGAACAGAAGTGAGAGGGAGTGATAGTCTCTCCGCTGTCTAATTTTGAGCCATTTCAGTTGCCTACGATAATCAGAAATGTGGTCATATTTCCTAAGATCAAAACTGTACCTATACGGCTTCTGCAGATAATATGGACCAATTTTTCTGAACACATCGAGTTTAACAGCTATCTGCTTATTATTCATCAACTTCTAAGTTATACAATATATATATTGCTTTCCATTTTATTTATTTTTCTGCTTTTCGTATATTTTTGTAAATATATATTATATGTTTTTTGGATTGTTATTTTTAACTTTAAAAACCACGTTTTTTTCTCTAACTTGGTAAAATTATATTTTGTATTCAACAATGTTTTGAGTATGTCAAAATGCTTGCAGACCGGCTGGATTCTCTCCCTAGGGAGTTATTCAAATTTAAATTTATTTCAACACAGAGGGAAAACATTATTGAAAAGAAATGCGGATGTGTAAACATGGGCAGAATGGTGAATGTTACACAGTGTGTAAAGTGGCCACTTAAACCAGCCAAGGACAGGTCATAAGCCCTGTAAATGCCTAGATGTCCATATTCCCTTCTCAATAATGTTTTCCCTCTCTGTTGAAATAAATTTAAATTATATTTTGTATTTTTTATTCAATGTTCCTTTGATTTGAGATTACTACTTGTCTTTTTTTTATTTTAAAAAAAAAGTGTTTTCTAACTCTTTAATTTTTTTATACACTTGAATGATTTGTATAGCAAAAGGCATTACGTGCCGTGTGCATGTATAAATAAATAAATAATTACGTAATGGATTAAACAACAAACTAAGTAACACAAACTACTATAGTAAAATAAATAAATTTACAGAGCTTTTGATCTCAATTGACTAGTTTAAGTAATCACCTAAAAAAACCCTTCTCAGAATAAAAACTATTTATTTTCCTAGTCACAAGTTCTCTACATAATATTAGTTTCAAGTCTTTTACCCAAATGTATGCCTTACCTTTATAATTGGAATATTCAATAAATTGTTTCACTTATCAATGCAATTATTTATAAACACATTTATTAATCGGAAACGTGCGAACTATTTTGATAGCAAACCATTTATCACAAATGGGATTGACTGTTTAATGTCGCAATTATTTTAATCTTACGTAAGCAAATAAACAAAAAATTTAAATTTGAATAACTAATTCAGAAATTTTTGCGTTGTTATTTACTACTATAAAAACATACAAATTAAGGGTTTCAAACTACTGTTTTAGATAAAAAAAAATTAAAAATGTTGCAAATACAAAATACAGGCACTTCTGAGTAGGTTTGTATTTTTATGTTTCATTAAAAGCTAGCGGACGAATGCAATAGATATTAAGATGTTTTATTTCTGTATCTTAGAATTGAAACAAAATGTGTTTAAAAACAAATTTTAGGAAAAAAATAACCGTATTTCGTTTACATAGAATAAAGAAAAGAAACAAAATATGGAATGACAAATAAGGAAAAGAAAAATGAATTATAAATTAAGTAAAATATAATTAAAGGGCACATTACTTCAAGGTTACGATTTTTTATTATAATGTTGTAATTAATTTTAATTACATAGTACCTATTACATATTAAAATCGATTAATTACTCATATTTGCATTTACGTTTTGAATTATTTAAATTGATTTGAATTATTAATCTGCAATTTATATTGCGTGATTGAAGTAAATCTTCTTTACATGAGCATGTTTATAACTTACGTTGAAACGTTAAACGATAAATGTTAGTTTTTAATTTAAAAAATACGATTGGTTGAGGATGGCGAGACAAATTGTGTCAGGGGTAAGTTGTGACAATGATTCTATTCCACGGTTGATTGTAATGAATAAAAAAAATTACAAAATCTTAAGCATTATTCAAAATACTCTCACAAATTTACATATCGGCAAACTTCCGCGTACATTCACACATTAACATACGAGTAGATACATGAATATTTACACAATCTTACACATGCTTATTTATAAAACGCGAACATCATTGATTTAGGATACAAGTGTTTTTTCATATATTTAACAAATATTAAGGTATTTTGTTTCTGAAAAATGAATGATATATTTTTTGATTCGAACATTCCAGAAAAATATGAAAATATATTTTTTAAATATATAAGTTTATTATTAATATACGCTAAAGCAGGTGGGAAAGAGAGAACATAGCATGAAGTTATCGAAAAACTCACCATAACACTTAGACAAATGAGAAAATAGTATTTCTCATACTAAATAAAATCAAATAAATATCGTACTACCTACGCTTCAATTTTTCAGCAACATAAATGTATTAAATGTACGTACCTAACGATATTTTAATATTTTTTCCAGGAAAGCAATTCATTTTATTTAAACGTTAATTTCCATACAAAAAAGACATGTTATCAACATGCAATGGTACATTTGTTTAAAGTCCTGAGGCTATTTAAAACACTTTTGATTTATTTTGGTTTCTAGTGAACTATAAATTGATTTCTAATTTTGCTTAATTCTACCTTTAAAGTTTTAATTGGTCTATCCACAATCTACGTTTATTAGTACCTATCTATTACTTTTTCAAACAATTGTATCGTATTGTACCCCGCTTTCCTCTTTTTAATTATTTCGCGTCTTCGTGCAATGGAATAACTGATAATTATTAGTTAATTAAAGCAAAGACAGGAAGTATCCAAGCAACCAAGAATGATGTGACGTAAGAAACATGGATACTGATGCTGTAATCTATAGTTGCATCTTCTCAATAAGGAGATATAGCTCTTGCAGGAGCTGAATCGGAAGTTGTGGAGGTATCTCGCAAAGTTAAACGGAAACCCGCTTCTGCATTCCAAACCGGAAATGCTCAGATATGGAGAATCTATTGTCTTTCAACCGTGGTGGCTCATCGCCCTTCACTTTTGAGAGAGAAGCGCAGATGAATGGAGAATGAATTGTGATGTTTAACTTTGTTCGTTGTTAGATGTATGCCTTTTCAAGAGAAGCGCATTGTGGTGTCATTTCAACAGTACAACAATAAATATAAAGTGGATTAAATACTATTCAAAATGTTTTACAATATTTTAGCAACATATGATTTCATAATGAATAATAAAATACATCCAAGAAAACAACAAACGATTCTTTAAATAAAAATAAAAAAATGTTTCAAACAATTTCATTTTTATATGAAGACAATTCCGAGTAAGTAGCCCTGAAGAACACCTCATAAAACATTTTCGCCAAACTGTTTTTGCAGTGTGAGTGTTTAATATAAAGCAATTTATGCAAAATTAAGGAAAACAGAGCTTTAAATTTAGTAGAGAAACATTTATACTAGGTATCTTTAACATTAATAAGCATTTATTGTGAATTACACATGCATCAACATAATTTTTTAATGCGTCGCTAAAGAGCGACAGGTACAAAGGTAAAGAATTCACTAAAAAACAGCATTTATGAGTTTAAAACCCCTAAATGGTACTGTTAATACAAACATCATCATCATTTCCTTTTTCACACCTAATGGTGTTTAGGGTACTGCATTGACACACTAAACACAGTGGAACTTGATCGTTTTTGTTACAATTTTTTTAAGGAATAACCCGTTAAACCTTTTATTTAGAAGCTTGTCAGCAGGCGGTAATTAAGATTTGAAAGAAGTTATGAAAAATATTCCACAACACTCTGACCAATTGAGAAAAACTCTTTCTTGGATTCTTTCTTGCAACTGGCGAGAATCGAACCCGCGACGCTAGTTTCACAGTAAGCTGTCTTATCAACTGTGCCGCGGCGCTTGTACATAGCGGTAAGATTATCAGTCTTACGCTTCAGACTCAGGGATTATGAAATATTCTAGTGCAAAAACATTTTTTTTAATAAATATTTTACGACAAATATGTCGGGAATGAAACTTGAGACTTCTTGCAAGGTAGGCAAATGTGCTGACCACTAACTACACCACGAGGTGGTCGGTGGTGAATTTCTCTTTTCAAATGAATTTTTCCGCTATATTGAATGACTTTTTATTCTAAATCATGAGTGTAAAGTTTTTTATTTTAAGAATAATCACGGTTCTTATATGAACAACTATTCAATAATGCTAAGCTTATATACAAACATTATGTTGACAGATGTCTTTTGAAACGCAAGGCTTTATTGAAACTCTATCGATCAGACAATGTAGATTGCCAAATCATCCCACAACTCCCTGGGGTAGTTTCAAGTATCAACCCCTTGTTTGTTTCTGATGGGAAGTTGCTTTGTTCTTCGATCCTGTTTTGTTTTCCGAAATCCCCGAAAAGGATTTGCCCGGATTCCAGGAAGATTTGCAAACATTTCGATTTCAAATTCCAAGATCCTTCAGACATAATCTTGAAATTTGTGAGCCTTGCTACATTTGAATAAATGAATACAATCGGAAAGGAACAACAAAGGATTTTGAATTAAATGATTAATGCAGTGACTTATGGATTCCTGTAAATTCTGATTCTCCATATATAATCTCTAGATTTAGAATATGATTATTTTTCGTTGTTGTCGACTTTATTTTTGTAGCTCCAAGACGTTTGGTAATTTGGCTTTCATATGCAAACGTTATTTACTCTTAAATTTTTTGATACTCAAATCTCTCTGACTATGCACTTAATAGTTACAGGGCACGTTATAATTTAGCTTCTCTACTTTTTAAAATAATAAAAACACTAATAACATATCAATAAAATATAAAACGAGAATAGGGGGTAGATTTCTTATCGTCAATACGCTTTGTAGCTGTAAGACGTGTTGTAATCAAGCTGCCATCTGTTATTAAAATCAATAATTATTGGAAACTGTAACTTTAATCCCAACCGATCTTTCTCTCTGTAGCTTCAAAGCGTGATGGGATATTTATTGTTTAGCATCCTTGGGGTAATTTTCTCAAAATGCCGAAATGTAAATTATTTATGATCATTTTTAATTTAAATCGGGTTGTGGTCCTGTGGCTATATGTCTCAGACCTACGGATCAAATGTTCGTGGTTTGAATCCTACTCTACCCCAACTTGATTCCCATTTTCCAATAAAGAGTTTATTTACAACACGTTGAAAATGGGCCTCAAAATTTAATATTTAGGTAAATCATAAAAAAGCAAATATTTCCTACTAAAAAAAATTAACAATATTAATGGTAATAAATTTCTAATAAAGAACAAATCAAAACAATGTTTTGAGTCAGTCTAAATCTTTTCTTCTTTTTCTGCTCTTTCCACTTTTATACTAATATGTAAAGATGATATTTTTTATATTTTTCTTTTTCTTCTAAAAATCATTTATATATTTTTTGCTACTTCTTTGTAAAATACATGTCTGTCTTTATTTGTATATATGTATGTTAAACATCTAAAAGCCCAAAAGGCGTTTAAATAAATAAATAAATCCATGTGAACAATACTGGGATTTTATGTTGATAAGAACCATATTTGGACAGATACATAATATTATGTTGGTACAAAAAAATTAAAATGAAGGATAATTTTAAGAAATATGAATGTTCAAACATAGGATAAATGGAAAAATTTACATAGTGTAAATGTTTTTAACATACCAATAAATGACAGGCCAAGATTATCAGACATTCTGTAGTAACTAAAATAATTAGGTAGAGTCTCATCTAGATAAATAAATATTTCAGCTCTTTTAATTATTTTTTTTTGACAAATGGATAAATCAAAGATAAATATTACGTTTTGCGTAAAATGATCACAAAAACCATTCAATGACATGTCATAATACTTATATGTGCCTCAAATTATACAAAGTTTACTTTTTCATACTGAAAACCATAGAACTGCCTTGGTTTTTGCGTAATTGTGGTTTTCGGGAGCCAAAGTTTGCTGTCTGTCTAAAAACAAAATCTTTCATGACAAGACTTTATTTTCTCCAGATGATTACACAGACACTGTCAAAATTTCAAAATAGGATAATATTCATTACTGAATTTTATCTTGATCAGGAATCTTGTGTTGCTTTAAAACCGGTCGGTGGTGAATTATAAAATAAGTTGTTAAAAACAAAGTTGTTTTTTTTAATATTTTAATCTAAACAAAATGTTTCGCTATCTCTGATAACGATTTTGTCAATCGATTTTCCATTTATTAATTGGTCGAATAGTTGTGACTGTTTGATTTATATTTTTTCCTTTAATCATGAAATAATTTAATAATTATTATTCTATTGCATAGTCACTTAGTAAAAAGTGATTACGCATTTAATTAACTTCAGTCAGGTCATTAATTTATAGCCATTTAAGAAAAAAGGTATAATGTATATTTCTACATGATACTTTAAGCACCTTAACCCTTTCGCACACATGTTAAATAAACCTTTAAAAACCATAAATAAAAATAAAAAAACAAATTTAGTTGTAAAACTACCATCGCTTAATCAGAATTTCTTGATCTAGATCATTTGACATAACACACCCGTGCGGTAATAATAGTACAAGTACAATAAATTGCTGTTTTTTAATTAAGTATTTTCAATTAAAAGCATGATTCTCAAAAATATTTATTTGGCAAGAGTGTCAAACTTATTCTTTGATTTTTCAAATTAAATTTACAAATAAATAGTGGCACAACGATAATTATACCATAATTATTTCTAAAAACATTGTATACAAGATGGTAGAAGTCAGTATGCTATGTTGTGTCATTGTTTTAGAAAATGAATGTTAGGTTCCTAATAGCGCAAGCGGCAGTATAGCTGCTCTGCTGTGAAAAATATATTTTTAAATCTATGCCACTGTTATTTCCGGGCTCCGATTACAATGAGAAGTTTGCATACTTTTTTTTAAGCGTCTAAAAGGTATAATCGAATCATGTTTACAAAAATTCGTATATTTGAATGAAAATATTTTAAGTGTCTTCGTCGGTAACCTGTAATACTAAGTTAACGCTGAATCATTTAATAATAAAACTATATTAATACGCTGTAATTGGTGCACTTATAAAGTGCCTTATACACCATTAAGTTTATAATTATAAGAAAAAAAAAAGAATTTTCATCAAAGTATTTAAAAACATGTTTATATTTTAATTACTAACGGATTATAAACATGTATATAAAATGTGTAAATATATTAACAAATCATCATCATTCTCTTTTCGCACCCAATGGTGCATAGGGTACTGCATTGGTACATCAATTGTAGAGTATCTTGATCATTTTTCTATAGCATGAAGGTGAGATGATCAGTCTTAGGCATCCCTGATGCTACCAGTCCAGGGACTATGTTAGTGTAAAAAAATTAAAAAAACTGTAAAAAAATTCATGTCAACCATATCGGGAATCGAACCCGAGACTTCTTGCATGGTAGGCAAACGCGCTGACTATTTCACCACGAGGCCGACTATATATACGAGGAATATATTACCTACTATATATTTGATTTTTCATTAAAAAAAAATTACTTAATGCATTTAAGCTGTTTTGTTGCGAGGGTAAAAGCATTTTTAAAAATTACATTCATATTCTTAGGTAAAGCATTGTACAGGTTATCCTTGATTTAAAAATCTTATTTGAAGGTACGTGCCTCGTTTTTGAACATGCGATAAGAACAACCCAGCCGATCTCGTATCACGTGAATGTCTACTACTGTGTTTTGTCATATTTGAATCCTTGTAAAGAAGTTTTTTTATATTACTTTCTGTATCTGAGAGGGTTAAAGGGTTATACACTGCCTATTACGAAACAAATAGTAATTGTTCTAGTAAAATGTCTATTAGTGATAATTTATAGCAATTACAAAAGTGATTGATACATAATTTATTTTGTATCCTAAAATAAGCAATTACACGCAATTTCTTGATTAATATACAAATGCATTTATAAGTACCAATCGTATCAATTTATTGTTCAGTATTTATCTTTATATATATTTCCTCTGTACGCATGATGTCACTGAACTCTTCCTAAACGGCTCAATCGATTTACATGCGGTTTTCAGAGAAATATAGATCTTTGCGCTGTGCGTGTTCGTAGATATTAAAATCTTAAATCTAATATTTAAAAAAGGTAAGGAGCATAAATGTTTTATTGATCGATCTACCAAGGTTGCAGTCGAGGAGAATGCGTTTACAAAAAAAATGGAAAGATGTTGTTTTTTGTGTATTAAAAAAGTTTTTTTTTAATGTTTACAAACAGCTTTTGTTTTTTTAGATCTTAATCATATCCTTTCCTTAAATTCTTTAAAAAAAAATCTTTTTTTTTTACTTGATTGTTGGTAATACTAAAATAATATTAAATTTACCACATTTTTATAAATCGTTATTCTACATAAGTACACCTCTCTGCTGGTGAGAAGACCGGAGTTTGACGTTTGCAAAAAGAATGCCATATTATTAATTTTATTTATTTTATGTTTTGGAATTCAACCATAAACAAGTACCTAGGTACCTACTTAAATTCAATAGATGAATATTAACAATTTTCAGTTTTGGAATTTAATCACAAACAAGTACCTAGGTACATACATACTTATCAATAAAAAGTCTTTTCCAAGCTTATAGTAGGTAAGCCAACGATCGGGCAAGACAACGTCTGTTGGGTCCGCTAGTATCCAATAAATTCAATATTAACTCGTAAAAGACTGTGGTAAATAATCCTTTTGCACGCGGTGATGTAACATTGTGTTACCACAAGCAAAAGACGGAATATTCTAAAGCTCAGACATTTGACAAAAAAACATGGAGACATACTGTTTTATCATTCCTTTTCCATAATTAAAAAAAAAGTACAGTTTAGCCCTGTTATGGCCAAAAAATTTAAATCATAAATTCGCCGCTTATAATTTACGCGTGCGTCCCCCATCACTGTCAAGAACCGACTAAATTTGTTTCACACAACACTAGCTACGGCGGCTACAGAACAGCGTCTCTGTCTTTTTTGTTATATGTTATATCTTCGTGCTCGCTCTAATACAGATGTATTGCTGTACTTTCAGGCATTATTCTTCGGCTAGCGAAGTTTTATTTTTTAATTATTAAAATCCAGAATTGTTATACAATGTTTACTTTTCAAATCCGGTATGAAAATGTCCATTTAAAGATTATAAAAAATACAACTTCATCTCAAAATAAGAGAGATTTATCAAGTCTTATATCGTAAGTCGACTAGTGTGACTTCACAGCCACACAAGAGTTAAGGACCCTGGTTTGATAACCGACGCAATTGGTCGACAAAAATTACCAATAGAAAAATTTATAAAAATACCACACCGCTACTTTGTAGGGAGACATATAGGATAGAACTCTATGTCCCAATTAAAAATAATAAATTAATTTTTACTTGTAATTCTTTTCTAAAAATATTCCTCTAAATATTCGTAGTATCTTTTTTCTTTCTCATTATTTTATTCATCTTTTCTTTTTTTTTTATATTTTGAAGAAAAACAAACAAATCGTCAAGCCGTTCTCCGTAGCGGTAGGCAGAGAGAATATGATGCCAAAACACTCTGTCTTTGCATATAGTCCTTGCTCTACATTCATACATCTTCTCATGCATGCACACCGATTATTCCGATTTTCAACACATACATCTTCAAAGTATTTGTTGAATTTGTTCATTGAATTTGCTCCTCGTTTTCTGCATCCATGAACATTCGAACCGTTAATCCTTAAAGCCGTTCTTTAACTTTCCATTCGCTCTACATGTTCAAACCAACGTGGCAATCCTTTCTTGATCAATTATGCTAGTCTCCGTCTCACAGTAAAAAAATAAATATAAATATAGTTTGAGTAATTTTAAAAACAGGAGTAAGATCAAACAGGTCATGTAGCTACTGAGCGTATGGACGGTTGAAATTCTTGACCCCTTTTACAAAAAAATGATATTTGATAGTTGTTAACATTGACATATTAAAGTTAGATTATCCATCGTTTTGTAGCTACAAAGCACATGGAGGAGTGGAATTATAGCAACAAAAAATGTCTTCATTATTATTTTTTTAAATAAACATTGGGCAGAGTAGATAATTTTTCAAGTTGTTATGCTAAAAAATAAACAATAAAAAACTTAATAAATAAAGCACCGTTACAATATTCATAACTCTATAAGTTCGTATTCGTTGTTTATCATCTTTAAATCTTAAAAGGCTGTGCTAAAAAAATCATTTACACTCGGTGATGTAACATCGTGTTTCTTCAAGCAAATACCCCTAAATAACCCTTGCTACACAGTTCTATTTGAATTAATTTATATTAATTTTTGAAAAAAAATATTAAACGGAGATTTCCGTTTTATGTTTTCCCTAATTTTTTTGTATTAAATTTATATTTTGTTCTCAAATGAATGCACTATGCATGTAACTCGATTGACGTTCATAAATCAGCGCGTTATTTGTAATTCTAATTGGCAAAAATCTAGCCACTAACGCATGTTCTCACGAGTTCCTTCTCAATACTAGGAACCCGACAATTGCCATTTTTCTTAGCAAATTATAATGGTGTGTGGTATAGAAATCAAAAGAAATTATTAAGATTACCCACAACAAAACAGATCATAATTCATTTAATAAGTATTTAATAAATTATTCCTCATTAAAATTGCATAAAGGTGCGAAATTCAAGCATCAAACAATTTCTATTATTTAATAATTATAAGACCCTTATGTACCGATGTATTGTGTAGTAATCTAGTTTTAATTTGATAAAATCATTGTCAAATTAATACATTGACGCGCTCTATGGAGTAAAATATTTTTAAAAGTAAACACGAAAACGTTCCCATAGCTAATGAGTAGTTTGAGTTTATTTTTACCAGATATTTTTATTTTAAAGTAATAAATGTCTTTGAAATACTGCCCAATAAAAAAATACTTCCGCTAATTATTAGTAACATAAAAAATATTTTTAGATTTGTGATTTTGAATTCCCGCAAAACAGTAATTCCACTGGCCACACCCCTAACAAGTCACGATTCATGTTTATTTCTTCCATTGAAATTTGTTGAGGACATTATCATGAATCTTGACGTCACAACAACCAAGGCCAAACACGTCGCGTTTTTTTTGTAACGTGATTTTATTAAATTTATTTTTTTCATTTCCATATTGAAAAACTTTTCTTCGTAATATACATACTGATTTTGAAAATATAATTAATTCTTCTAAATCTATTTCATATATTTTTATCGGATACCTGAAAAGAGTATCCTCCAATTTATGGTAGCATTTTTTTTTTTAAAGAATAGGAAATATTTATTTCAAATATTTCGATTTTGGGGCCATTTTCAACGAGTTGTAAATAACTCACTTTAAGAAAATAGAAATCAAATTAGAGTAGAGTGGAGTTCAAACCTTGGACTTCTGGTCCGTGAGTCCGCAACACTAGCCGTGGGATCAGAACCTGATTCAAATTCAATAGGGAAATATCATAAGGTTTTTACGCGCTTTCATGACACAAGCAGGCATTTCGGTTTCGATACAACGTCACACTTGGTTGGCGGACGAACAACGACTGAATACGTGTTAGGCATGACTGAGCGTTTGAGCATGAGTTAAGATTATTATAAAAGTTACAACAAAAAAAAACTTTCTGTGATATTTATAAGTAAAGGCAAGGAATTAATAAAATAACCCATTAATCTAGGATATTCATTTAAATATACATGATTAAGATTTATTTAAATTAAATTTAATTACCGGTATGCCAAATTTGGGACTAGATATTACTCAGAAAAGTTTGTTTTTTTGTTTTGCAGTCAGCTTCCGGGTGTTTTTTTTTAACAGATTCCCGTCGCCCTTCTTAATTAGATTTAAGACAAGCTTTTAAAAAAGCATTTAAGTTTGTAAGTGAAAATTCTCAATGGAAGTTCATTGTAATTTATTTTATGACCCCCGAAGTGGTGAAATCCCGTATTTTGTCGATGAACATTT
The DNA here is from genome assembly GCF_059751315.1 of Micrasema longulum. NCBI lineage: Eukaryota > Metazoa > Arthropoda > Insecta > Trichoptera > Brachycentridae > Micrasema > Micrasema longulum. Next base: position 133,394 of record NW_028277680.1, read on the forward strand.
GGACAAACTCAAATATTGTAATGAAACCAACTGGTCCAAGAAGAAGTTTAAAAATTGAAAAATTGTTTTCAGGCGTTGCCTAGTATGTGAAATAATTCAGTCAAATGAATCTCTTCACAACAATAAAGGTTTCAGCTCTTTAACTCCACTAAAATCAACAGATGGAAGAATTGAAGAAATATGGATGTTCAAACATAGGCAAAATGGTGAATGTTACACAGTGTGTAAAGTGGCCACTTAAACCAGCCAATGACAGGTCATAAGCCCTGTAAATGCCTTGACTTCCATATTCCCTTATTTAAGGTATTCTCTATCCCTGTTGTAATTTGTTAATATAAATAAGAGACGAGTGATACTTTGATCCACAAATTTGGAATATACAGTGATCGGTTTCATCGCTTTCGCGATATTTTCGAGACTGGTATCTTTATTAAGGAGTTCAATTAATTTATACAAAACAGAGGTAAGGATTGATAATTCAAAATTATATGAAAGTAAATTAAATAAAGTTATTTATATCTTAAGGATCATTTTTTTTTTTTTTTTTGGGTTAACTAATGGATTGATATAATGCTATTTTAATGAGATTAAGTGGTTTTTTTTTAGTGCCCCATTTCACGAGTGTGATTTTTTAAATTATGATTTCTGAAACACAAAGGGTAAAAAGTCGATGTAAAAAGCGATGAAACCGGTCACTGGATATTCCAAATTTGTGGATTAAAGTATCACTCGTCTTTTATTTATATAATAAATGTTTTTAGTATATACATTTGTTAACGTCCAAAGGGCTTTTAATATACAGAGATTATGAACAATTTACAAATATAAAAATACAATTTCAAATAATGAAAAATGTATAAAAAGCAAACTTTAGAAACTTAATTTTTGTTCTTAAATTAAAATTAATATACGTTATAATTTGTTACTGTGCAACCGACATTGATGTTATGTATTCAAGCGTTCATTTATTTTAATAAAACTTTCGTCGAGCGTGTTAACCACTACACCACGGCAGCCGCCAAATTGTTTCGTATGACATAATACATAATACGGAAGCAGATACATTTAAAATGAATTCGTACCCAATAACGCGTAGAATAAATTATTTTTTGCGTAACAATAAACAAAGATTCACTTATAATAAGGTCAACTCATTGTTTCAAAATTTGTCAGTAGAAAATTACGCCTATTTAAAATTAAAATTTGATTCTCAAGGTTGTTAATTACGTACACCTCCAGGGTTCAAAGAAAAACTCGTGGAAATCATGAAAAACAACAACATCAGCATCATTCCTTCTTCCGAATTCGATGGTGCATAGGACACTGAATTAGTACATCAAATAAGACAACTTAAACAAATACAAACTAATACCACTTTTGGAAAAGGGATTTTGAGTATTATGCAATTAAAATCTATAACCTGCTTCCACTATCCATTAAAACTATTAGTAACGAGAAAATGTTTGAAAAGGCTATAACAAAATGGATAGCGAAGCTAGGTAGAAGTAAAATGGATTGTCGCATTCGCCCACTTAAACATTGAATTAACTGCTCCACAACTGTATAGGTTATGTTATGTATTTGTTGTTTTATTGTGCGTTTTGCAATGTGAAAAATTTAGGTATATTTAAATAAAATATTAACAAAAATAAGTGTTCTACAAAATTGTCTGAAAATTTTGTTAATTATCTCTGTAAATTTCTTCTTTGTATATTCTCGCATGTAAAAATATTTTTTTTTTAAAGTGTATTGTTAAGTGTCCTCGGCACGAGTAACCCCAGTGAGTTCACATTATTTTTATTATAAATCATTTTTTACTATGTGGAAAAAAAATATGCGGCGCTTATCGACGATCCGTTACAAAAAGCACCTTCCCAGGAGTCGAACCCGGGACCTCAAACATGATAGGCGAACACAGTTGGCTTTTCTCCTCTCAATTATCTTATTTAGGACTCTAGGTACTTGTTTGAATTAATTATAGTTAGAAATTAATGTAAAATTTGCATGTAACAAAGTTAAAATTATAAATAAATGAAGGCGTATTAGTAAAACGAAAACAAAAAGCCGATATATCTGGGGCTTAATTTTTAAACGCCAGTACAATTAACAAATTGAAACAAGGATGGAAATCGATTTAGACAATGGAAAATATAAGTCTAGGCATTCACAGGGCTTATGACCTGTCGTTGGCTGGTTTAAGTGGTCATTTTACACATTCACCATTATAAATATTTGTTGGCGCTTTTCCTTACTGAATTTGGTTAGTAGAGGAATAAAAACAATAAATTCGTAGTGAAAAAAAAAATCGCTTGCTTGTATGATTGAATCCGAAGACAGCCATTTAGCCTTTAAAATGGATTCAGGTATGTGGTAGATGCTATCAATGTTAATTTAATCTGCAAAATTTTGCCTACAAACATTTGGACAAATTAAAAATATTTTAATAAAACCAACTCGTCTGATTCCAGTATGAAAAATAATTTAAACAGATGAATGAATCTCTTCACAACAATAAAGGTTTCACCAAAATCAACAGATCACACGCGTCGTCATTCTGCAATCTTGACGAATTATGAGTGAACCAAACACGTGCAAATAATTTTTAATATATATTTTGATTTTAAAAATAGAAAAGCTTCATTAAATTTTAACGTCAGCCTCGTGGTGCAGTGGTCACTGGTTCGATTCTCGACATGGTAGATATTAAATACTTATTTAAAAAGAGGGTTTTTTACACTGGAATATTTCATAGTCCCTGGAAGCGTAAGACTGATCATCTTTCCTTCATGCAACAAAAATGATCAAGATGCGCTAAAATTGGTGTACCAATGCAGTGCCCTATGCATCATTAGATGTGGAAAGGGAATGATGACGTTGATGAATTAATATTTTTATTTATATCCCTACAGAGATGAGGTAGAACTTTTTTCAAATTCAGGATTATGGATATTCGAGCGTTTACAGGGCTTATGACCTGTCATTGGCTGGGTTAAGTGGCCACTTTACGTACTACAACATTCCCCATTCCGCTTATTAGCGAATATCCACAACGGTTACATTTTTGATTTTTGTATTTATGTTATGAATTTGAGAAACCATCCACAAGCGAGTTGGAGGGCCATCTATGTATTGATATTGAAGTTAAGTATTTTAATTAAGCAGATTACTTTATTTTATGTAGTTAAGACTCTTCCGAGTTATAAATACAAAAATCAAAAATGTTACCGTTGTGGATATTCGCTAATAAGCGGAATGGGGAATGTTGTAGTACTTAAAGTGGCCACTTAACCCAGCCAATGACAGGTCATAAGCCCTGTAAACGCTCGAATATCCATAATCCTGAATTTGAAAAAAAATCTACCTCATCTCTGTAGGGATATAAATAAAAATATATACCTACTCCCCCTTGGGAGAAAATCCAGATTTGTACAAGTACACGTACCAAAAATAATGTTGATGAATTAAATTAAATCCACGTTGTAAAGTTATCTATTTATTACAATAATGACGATAACAATTTATTATCAGTTTACCTAATAAACGCAATGCAGTATTTCATTTTTTTTAAATTCAGTTATAAAAGATGAAAAAACATTCATCAAATATTAACAAATAATTAAAGCGAGTCACACAATGTAATGTTATCTTAATCGTCACTTAAATTTAATTAAAATTACCGGTCGTACATAGATAGCGGGGTCAATCTTGTATAACACTTTTATTTTGACACATGCGTATTCGTTATTCGACCCAGACCTTGCGCAATCAAGTGTCCTTTTTTCTGTGTCCGAGAAATACAGTTCTCAGTGTGAAAAAGAACCAAAACCCTGGACGAGTGTTTTCGACTCGATGGTGACTCCAGGTAATAATCTCGGTGAAAAAAATCGAGTGGAGACATGTCCGCCTCGTTTTGCAGCCGTTGGCGCCTTGCCTATCATTCTTGAGGTACTGAGTTCGATGCACCTGGCAGGGCTGACGTGAATTATTTGTTCTAAAGGTGGTTCTACACTGCGATATACTTTTCCTTCAAGGGAGTCCTTCTTTATCCAAAGTCGTTCTCTTATTGTAAATGTCCGTGTTTTTACTTACGTTTCGTGTAAGTTATGTTTGTTATGTGACTATAGTTTTTAGTAATTGGTTTTGTATATTTGGATACGTTTATTTATGTGAATTGTTTGTGAACATATTTTTTGAATAAAAAAACAGAGGCATTGAGGGGATCCTGAGGGGTGGGGACGACGTGTTGGCCTCTGTTAATACGTCTTCCTCCCCCCTCCTTAATCTGCATAGAGTTTGTATTCTTTAGAAATATTTATAATAACTTTCCTCTATGCGCAGCTGACAGTCCAGGACTCTATAACAGCTGCGGGTGGATGGTGGGCTTAAGGGTCTCCCCTCAATGCGATATACTTTATTGTTCCTTGACTTCTGGACTGGCATCTCAAGCCTTAAACTGAACTCAACTTCCATGTAACAAAAATGATCTAGATACTCTGCAATACGGAAGATCTGTTGTTTTTTTATTTTTTTTATTTGTTAATAGACTATTAAACTAACCTAAAAAAAACATATTTTTATTTCAATGTATCGTATTATCAGGGCTTTGATTTTTGAAAGCTGTGTATTTTTTAAATTACTCCGCGTGTAGCGTCAATTTCTCTCCCCCTTCTTCTTCAAGAGTTATGCTGATTTGTGAGTTGACTTACCGTTATCCGGAAATCTATCACAACGCTCTTATCATTGGTATATTCGGAAGAACTAGTGACGTTGTTCAGAGCCGTTCGTTTTTAATAAAATCATTTTATTTTTTGAAGTATTTTTTTATACATTTTCAAGAAACTTCGTCATACAAAAAACATTGCTTTAATTTTTACCGCGCTTAAAAATATGCTTTTATATCCAATTTCCCGTAGGGCTGAACATCCTCATTGTAATGCCAGTGCAGTACTCTATGCACCACTACGTGCTGTTAGGGTAATGATTATGGTTTTACCAAAGTGGTCACTTTAAAAAAATATCAGTAAATGTAAGAAAATACGAATTAAAAAATATCTAATGCATTTACCGAAACACAATAATTGAAACTAGAAAATTGGCTAACGACTAAGCGCGACATGTTTGTACTAAATGTTTTAGCATAATTTTGTATAGTTAGGTACTTCTATAAAACTTAAACTTGAGAATTTAATTTTAATCGACAATTTTAAATAATGTTGACGCCTCACTTTGTCAATACAAACATGTGCTTTTTATGCTATGTGGTTCACTAGGTATATTTTTCACTTTGCTAATAAAGTAAATATGTGTTTTTTTATTGTAATCTGAATGTAATCCAAAATCCCCGCAACTGGGAGTGCTAAGTGAATTATTGTCAACCTGAAATAATAATTTAATTATTTATTCAGTAGATCATCACCGCATTCTGCAGTGAGACTAAATTTCGTAAGTAGCAATTTTTATTTTCATCTTCTGTTACCTTATTTCATTACGTTGTATAAATTTGTCTTCTCTACGATTGAATACAAAATTGATTAACAAATTTTTCATACAATGTTGCTCCTAAGCATCAAGAGTTAGGCATTCCAGTTAACAAGCTGAAGACGTTTATCAACTAGTGACAGAAAAAAAATAACATTCAAAGAATGATATTCAGATGTTAAAGTAATGTTTCAAGCACTTTATACCTACCCGCTTCTTCTCCTAAATTATAATTTTAAATCTACATAAATGTAATAACTTCGTAAAGCGCTTTTCGGGAAATCGTTTAAATCTTTTTTAATGTGATAGGCATTTTATAACGTGATAAACAAATAGAAACTAATGTAAATTACTTTGTAATTACCTGTCGAAAGATGAGAAACGGGAAAGCCGGGTCCTTGAAACATGGGTCCCCCTGGCCCGAAAGGTCCTAAGACTGGAGGCCCCACAGGCCACCCGGGGGGCGGAGCGCCCAGGCCCGCTTGGTACGCCGCGGCCGCTGCTGCTAACGCGCTGAATGGTGTCGGTCTAATAGGCCCCTGGGAGCCGGGACCTTCTCTGTCTTGCAACAACTGCCTCTGTCGTCTGTACAGCATCTCTCTCTCGTCGTCGCTGGTTCTTCCATCGTCACCGTCTATGTTCAAATCTTCCACATCGACTATCGAATCTTCTTGATTTACTGAGTCTTCGTATTCATCTTCTGAGGATGTCATCAGGGGAGGTGTTGCCGCGTTCGAATTGAGGTTTAAAGGAGGGCTGGAGTTTTGGGTTGTCATTGGGCTCATTCTTATTTGCGGTGAGTCTCTTTTTTGACCCGGGAGTTCCGGCCTCGCTTGGGGTGATTGCCTAAGGGGGGAATGGGGGTTAATTTGATGGTGGTGGAATATTTCGGGGGATATCCTATTGCTAGCTTCTAAGTCTTCGTCTCTCAATGGTGACGTTTTCGACCGCGGTCGCGTGTCTGCTAAGAGGGAGGCCACGCTAAAGCTGATCCTCGAACTTTTATTGTGGTTGTTGTTATTGTTGGTAGATGTTCTATCTAGGGGCCGCAGGGCTTCCGGAGACACTGCCATCGCTTGTCGTTGCTTGGCCACCGACAAATTTTGAATCGTCATACTAAAGTCTCTCTTGGACAACGGAGGTGTTTGTTTCTTTAACATTAATATTTCTATTCGCACTTCGCTGTTTTATCCATTGGTGTTTACCGACAACATCGGACACAGTTCTAAAAAATCGTTAAAATTCAGTCAACAACAAATATAAAACATTCACTTGGTCGGGTATTTTAGTTTTGGAAATGGTTATAACAATTGCACAGCTTGATTGTTTTATCACTGGTAATAACACCGCTTCCGATACCGATTGTGAATCGAGTCAATATTTTTGGAATAAGTCAAAAAGCTCTCTACGGGCATACGAACGGACCGACCTGTCGGGCGCACGAATACAAACTGAACTAAAAGGAAACCGGTCCGGCTGTCATTTCAGTGTTATTACTAAAAACGGGTCGAGTTGTGGGAGGGGGAGGGGCGACCCGCGACAGGCTCCGCCCATGGAACGCCGGCGGTTCGAATCAGCCAATGGGGTCGGTCGGATGAGAATTGATTCTTTTTTCACGGTGGGGACGAGGTTCTCTTTCTCTCGCGCAAATTGAATTTGAGTCCCCTATGTCAGCAAGCTGTAGGAATGCAAGTGAGAGAGTGAAATGTATACAATACGAGGGGAATATTTAGTCCGAGTGGTGCGGATGGCGGATATCGTGTAGGTATTCGTGTGATGCATTGCACACCGATTGGATTGTGTTTATGGCTATTTTTTTCCGTATGCAAATATATTCGTGATTTTCTCGACAGAACTAATAGAAACATGATTTATGCGCGAGTACTGAACTCGCTAAGAAACGTGTAAGAGGTTCATCAAAATATTTCAATCCGCATCATCATAAAGTACTTACCTACTTATCTCCATTTCAAATCTCTGTAAATTGTAACATATGTGAGGTGGTCTAGTATTAATCATTTTAATAGACATTAAGTACCTACGTTTGTATTCTAGAAAATCTGCCAAGTATCGCTTTTACCTGCTTAATGCCGGACGATTTGTTCTTAAAACTAATAACCTATTTATCTGGTATATAACAATGATGATACAATCTTATACATGCATTGCAAACAAAATATTAAATATGAACCCAACTAATTAAATGAATTACCAAACAAATTATTTTTAAAAAATTAGTAAGATAAAACGATTTCAAATTCATTTAAAAATCTCAAAAATTGATCCGGTAGGTATGTGATAGATACCGTGTCATAAAAATTATCGCTATTAACTCAAATGATGGACGCTGCAATGCACATTGAACCGTTGATTTTTTAAGGAAAATCGACACACGGCACAACCGCTCACAAAAACATTATCAGTATCTGTAAGAATGAAAAATAATATTGAAAAAAAAACAAATTAGGGATATTTATGTATTATTAAAAAAAAAACAATAGTATAGATACCTAGTATGTTTGAAAATAAGATAATAACTAAAAGAAAATAATAAAATATATCTACAAACACACCGAAAATTTTCTTAAATTTAACAAAAATGACTTCAAATAGATTTAAAATTGAAATAAATTAAAGACAAAAATATGGTGTCACTGCTGGTTAAAAATACGACGACTGCCGCAAAAAGCTCGAATTTAAAAAAATATTATGTGGTTAGATACCTAATACCTACTTACCTAAACATTTTTGATGTTTTTTTTCTATGATGTATATAAAGGCATAGATATTACGCATTTATTGAAACATATTATTTTATTACAGATAACATGAACGCAGCGTCTTATAAATAATATTTATTTATGTAAAAAAAAAATACAAAAAGAAACATAACGTTTTTATAATTTACCTAAATATTTAAATATTAAAGGCCATTTTCAACGAGTTGTAAATAACTCACTATAAAAAAATTGGAATCAAATTGCGTTAGAGCGGGGTCCGAACTTCGGACTTCTGGACCGCGAGTCCCCGACACTAGCCACGGGACCACAACCCGGTTGCGATAGCGATAATATTTTTTACACTCCTACAAAATTAATTATTTTGTAATGAACCCGTTTTCGCCCTGTACCCTTTAATTAAATATTTTAAATACGATGGTGTAAAATATTCGGAGAATTTTCTCAAGTAATAATACATTTTTTGTAAGCAAAAAACACGATATTCTTTTAGGACAGGAAGTATTATTTTATTTATTCTACAGAAACATATGGTCAATAATAATTAAATTATATAATAGAGATGAATAACAGATCTGCGAATTTTATAAATTATAAAATATTAAATTATGGGAGGTACTTTCTTAAATGTGTGCGAGCGTATATAATATATTAGTATAAGTTTATTTTAGTTCTAAAGATGTTATGAACTAACTTAATAAAGCAATAATAAATATAATATATTCGTGCGTATTTGTACGAGAACGAGTGTTCAGATGCGTGTAAGATTGTGCATCATTAAAAATCAAGTGGGAGTGTATGGCAGCCAGATAGAATGAGTTGTAATTTATTTTCAAATAAATAAAGCGGCATGTTAAATATATCTAAAGATGCAAAAAAAAAATAATTATACGTAATTAGATCCTGGTGTTCATGGAAAAGTAAGATATTTTTAGTAGGGACAGTGAAAAGTTTATGACTTTTGTTTTATATACACATTTACTAGCATACTTAATTATCAATTTTTGATTTATAAAAAAATAATCGAATTACCTAAGTTAATATTCCATGACGTAGTTATCTACATTCTGACGAATATTTTTCCTGGAACATTCGTTTTCTCCCGCCGGGAAAAATTAGTAGGGAGGCGGAATAAAGACGAATGAGAAAAACTAATTTCATCAGTATTCAGTTTATTTCATTGAATTGGCAAATATTAAAAATAACAAACATATGGTCTTAGAGTAAATTATTATAACATAAATATTGTGTTTGATATTTTTAAATTTATTTGTTCATATATGGTACAAAAAAAATATCAAGTCGCACTGAACAAAGTCAAGTACTTAGAACAACAAAATATATTTAAGTACCAAAAAAGTAGATTACAAACCTAACGTTTAAATGATTAAATATGTAGGTATAAAAAAATACATCAGTTTTAAAGTATGTACCTACTTTATACCTTTATTTTGTACCCATCCATCTATACTAAAATTATAAATACAAAAATGCGTTTGTTTGTTTGTGTTTTCTTCACGACTCAACGGAGCAACCAATTGACATAATTGTTAGAATAGGGATGGCCGAAGGTGAATAGTAAAATAAGATACTTATTATTCATCCCCAATTAAAAAAACAATAAACAAAATATGTAATATATCAACAATGAGCAACATTAATTGAAAATGAGTAGGGGGTAACTTCTTATGTCCCATCGGATGTCAAAAAGAATCCATTTTCAATTATTTTATAAAAAAATATATCATAGACTTGTTTTATCTATGGTAAGTTTGATTTGCTTTTCGTTTTGGTTTTGGTAAATCCGTGTAAATATAATTCACCTTGCGTAATAAAAATAAGTTTATAATGGCGGATAGTAAATTTATTCTCCAAACTGACAATATGAGCTAGCGGATGCAGCCAATAATATATTAGAAATGTACTCAGACCAGAGAAAATCAACATGTAATAACACTGACATGAGCATGTTTTTCATTCTTCATTTCAATTCTTAATTTTTAATTACTCTTACAAATTTTCTTCATCTAAAATATTATTTCCATTTGTAAATACTCACTACAAACTACAAACATTAAAATATATTTTTTTCACTTAAATTTTAATTTTTAAACAACATTCATTTATGTTTTTCTTTTTCCTTCTCTTTTTTATGCTTTCATAATTAACCTTACATATAATTGCTTTATAATATGGAAACTTCACTGGTCCATTAGAATTAAGTCTAATTGTGTAAAATATTAAATTTTGTAACTGTACTGTATGTTTCCTGAATAAAAGAAAATAAAAGAAAAAAATAAAAAAATAAAAAAAATAAAAAAATAACCTGGTGTTGAGTCCTCTTCCTTGTTGGAAATCAGCTCACGCTATCAGGGAAATTGGTGATCAGGCGCTGCAGGCACACAATTTCGTCTGGAGGCAACGGATGATGGTGAACGGCGATGGATAGTGAAATTATTGCGGCGTCGTGCGATTATAGGCAATGTTATAATTACTTTCACAATATTTTAAGTTTGTCCAAATTTTTGTAGACAAGGACTGAATTCAACTCCATGAGGAGCTGTTAATATTAAAATATCTCACCTACATACAGGCGTTGTCTAGTATGTAGGTGAAATAATTAAATTAGATGAATCTCACCCGCATAAATAAAGGTTTCAGCTCTTTAACTTCACAAACATCAACAGATGAAAGAATTGAAGGAATATAGATTTTTTTTTTTAAATTTGTTATTTACAAAAGCGTACTTAATTGAAGAACAGCATCATCATCATTCCCTTTCCGCACCTAATGGTGCATAGGACACTGCATTGGTACACTAATTGCAATGTATCTTGATAATTTTTGTTACATGAAGGTGAGATGATCAGTCTTACACTGCAGGTACCAGTCCAGGGACTATGAAACATTATAGTGAAAATACACCTTTTTAAATAAATATTTCATATCAACCATGTCAGGAATCGAACCCGTGACGTCTTGCATCCTAGGTAAACGCGCTGACCACTGCACCACGAGGCTGACAAAACGAAGAACGGCATATTTTTAGTAAAAAATACTATTTTTAATAAAAAGTATAATATTTTTTTACGGATTTTCAACTTTTTCGATGACGTAAATACCAGTAAATACTGTCTACAATTAAAAATCATGCATTAACGTGGGAGGTAGTGAAAGTGATAGCTAGCGATTGGGCCTCTTGGAGGCATTTGATGATGATCACGTTTTCCACTAAGAAACGGGCGTGGAAAGAAGAGAACTTTGAATCTGGCGGAAGTATAAGTAAAAACTCAAGCACACAAATTTATGAATAAAATAGAGTAAATAAATAATTATCTAATTAATAATTACTCCAAATATCTTGTAATTTGTAGTTAATGTAATTAATGAAATTATTAATATTTATCCTTCTCAGCTATCTGTCCTTATTTATACTGTGCCAACGTAATCCCACAACAAAGGAAATTTACCCCAATTTACAAAACTAGGATCAAAGGACCTGATTGTTTTCAAATTCACAAATACACAAGGATTGTCTGATCGTCGGATCATTTGCATTAAAAATAATGACTACCAACCTTTTCCCTTTTTTATATTTTAATCTAAGTCTTTTATACTCATATCTTTTATCCCCAAACAAAATACGTCAAACGAAAAAAAAACCGGGGAAAACCTTTTTATCTACTTGATATTATTAATTGAAATCTTGTTTATAATTTAACAGGCTTTTATTTTTATTCTAGTTTTAAGTATTTTTACTAATTATGCTAAGCCGAATAAAATAAAAAAAACAGGATAAAATCTTTTTATCTTCTGGATATTATTAATTTAAATCTTGTAAATAATTTTCCTGGCATTCATTTTTACTATAGTTTAAAGTATTATCACAAATTGAACGTAATTATGCATAAAACAGCCAGCAACAGAAAAGTGAAACTGAGATATTAGCACTTTTATAAAAATAGTAAATAATCAAATCTACGCAGCAGTTGGAATGTTTTTGACTTCGACAAATGATAAACAATCAATACATTGGTTTTTTTTTGGTAATACACAATAGAATTTCGTTATGTTTTTGACCAGTTTTAATGATTTTTAAAGTACCGTAAGAGTTTTTAGTGTTTACTGCAAATTGAGAAATGCTGTTTTTGTGATCATCACTATTTTCAGAAGGTGATTATTACAGTTTTTTGTATGAAAACGGTCTGGTTATTTCCATCAAAACATAGAATAGACCTAACTGCTCTTGATAACACCAATATCTCGTTTTTACAAAATTGTTTACTGGCGGCTGCTTTCTGCATAACTGCGTTCAATTATGCAAAGCCAAACGAAAGAAAAAACAGGAATGTACATTTTCATCCACTGGATATTATTAATGGAAATCTTGTAAATAATTTCACTAGCTTTAATTTTTTTATGTATTTTATTCATACAAATACATACATATTTAATAATGTAATACAATAGCAGAAAAATTTTCTTTTTAAAATAAAAACCTTGTATATATAATATGCTTATAAAGCAAGGTAAAAAATAATGCAACTTCTATTTAAAAAAAAAAAAATTTAAAATAAATACATATTACAAAAATAATAAAAATAACGTATCCCAAACTCTATGAGGCCAAGGGCCCTGTGTTGAGTCGGGATACAACAAAATGGAAAGTGGAAGCATGTACATAATTAAATAATAGCAAAAATAATCATTTAATATTATTACTTAAATAAATTATTTCAAAAGGCATCTGGACAACTCGCTTAGTAGTATACTCGTATAAATCTATGCAATATCTGCCAGCAATCTTCTGCAATAGTCTCTTTCATTTTACAAATTTCAGACTCTTCCTAAAAATGGCTTTCGTTTTGGAGAACTTGATATGTTCATCCAGGACATTAAACACTCTTAGGGCCACTAAAGAGAGATTCCTCAGAGCAAACGTCGTACGTGTTTTTGGAATTGAATTATTTAAATTACAGGAAAACCTCGTACGAGCATTCTGCTGGGATGACCAGACCAGAAATATGTCAATGACTCTTTTAAAAAAAAAGTCTATTGTCCAGTACCTTCATGAATTGGAACAATGTCTAAGATGGTTCTCGTTCAAAGTATTCTCACTTATCATGCTAAACCACGCGAAAGAAGTGTGCTTGTCAATTTAATTGGTGGATGCATCGAGAAAATAGGAAACTGGATGGCTGAAAACAGACTTGCATTAAACCCATCAAAAACTGACAAACTATGGGTGGCTTCAGCCAGACGACAGAATTTGATCCAGGATACGGCCCTACCCAATACCGTAGTACCGCCTTACCCACCGTTAAACTACTGGGAGTTTAACTCAATTCTGACCTTTCTCTTGACGCTCAAATTAGTAGAACGATAAGTTCATGCTTCTACCAGCTGAGACAAATCAACTGCATACGCAAAAATTTGCCGGTTGATGCCGCCCGTCAATTAATAAATGCGTTTGTAGTGTCTAGAGTCGATTATTGTAATGGTATCTATGCAGGTCTACCAATGAACAAAATGACTCGCCTACAATCTGTATTGAATGCCGCAGCGAGAGATATCAGTCCACTACTTCGGGAACTACACTGGCTACGTTTTCCACAGAGGGTCGAATACAAACTGTTGGCTTACGTATAAGTCACTGCACAACTCTGCTCCGGAATATCTAAGGAAACTATGCATTCCAGATAAACTAGCTGACAGGCGTCTCACGCTTAGATCAGCTACGTCTACGGCGAGAGGAAAAGTTATTATACCTCTACGCAAACAGCGCACTAAATTTAGTGAACGCGCATTTGCGGCCGCAGGCCCTATGGCATGGAATGCTCTCCCAGCAGAGGTGCGAGGCTGCGAAAGTGAAGTAATGTTTCGGAAAAAACTTAAAACCCACTTGTTCTCTAAATCATTTGAATAAATCCGTAGCATGTGACAACCAAATAAATTGTTTTAATTAAATTACAAATTTAAAAGATTTAATTAAGTTAATTTAACAATAGAATCACTATGTAAAGCGCCCTTGAGGTATTTTATTACGAAAATGGCGCTATATAAGTTATCAATAATAATTATAATAATAATAAGCCTTTTGTTTTTTTTTTGTGCCAGCTGGTTTAAGAATACAGGTCTGTGTGCGACATAGAACCTAAACCCTGGAAAAGTGTTTTCGACTCGACGGCCACCTTCATATCTGTTCGGGTAATGCTGAAAACGGAAATCGAGTGGAAATAAACTCGCCTTATTGTGTAGAGATTGGCGCATTTGCCTATCATTTTTAATGTCCCAGGTTCGATTTCTTGCAAGGTTTCTTGGAAGACACCTGAAACTAGAGGCGGTTCCTTAGTATGTGCATAAGTGCAGTGCACTGCCAAGTAAAAATGTGTGTAAATAAATTACTAATTTTATTGATATTAAAAATATGTAGAAAGAAACAGGGATTCGTTGTAATATTATACACGTAAATATCATAATATTAAATACTAGCGCCAAAAGATCTAGCGAAATCGACTCTAGCGGACGATTTTCTCATCTTGTCTACAGATGCGCAATCGTCCGAGTGCATTTTCTGTTTTGCACGATCTTTTACGCTGAATTTGTTTGAAATATAACATATATCCCAAAATCGTCATTTGAGCGAGACAGACAATATTTCATACCGTTGAATTGTGCGTTAGAGGAAGAAGATAATATACATATTCCGGGCATTGCCAACGCATGCGCAGATTTGAAGTTCGTTTGTAATGTCACTTTGAACATGCGTAATGACATGATATTAGTACGAATTTAGCTAACTATAACGTGCGTATTATGTTGGGCGCATTTAGCGTTTCTGGTTCCGATGCGCGGGCTGTCATACTATTGCTCATTTATCACGTCAGACCTATCATATTATTATAATATTATTGACCTGAATAATATACATGTATTAAAAAAAATGCACTGCCAATGTTTTCGGTCAGGAGCCGCCAGTGCCTGAAACTTAGGACTGATTACATTACTTGATAAAAACGTTATATTATTACGTACCTGGACACTCAAACATCGAAGGTAATAAGGCAGCTGATGAATTGGCAAGACTGGGAGCTGATACAGTTCCAATAGGCCCTAAACCTTAATGTAGGTAACCTAAATAGGTTAAGGTTTAGGTCATGGGCCAGGAAACAGAGTGTAATGCTCATTTTTTAATTTCGAAAAAAATGGGCACAACTTATGTTAACACCCAATTGATAAATGATAGTCAAATAAACGTACAAAAATCCTTCCTCTGTCTGCTCTAACGAAAAATTATCACAAAATAGTGATAATCTATAGCGTTTTCACCTAAGAGTATTTGAATTAATATGTGATAGATTATAAGCTCAAGCCGTTTATATGGAGTTAAGATCTTTATCATAATATTATGCCAGTTCGTAAATCATCGTTCGCTTCCGTCTCTTTTCGGCTACTCTCGGTAATCGCTGTCAACCCCTATTTAGAGACTTCTTTGTATTCTCCCTATTCCTATCAGCGCTATACTAACTACGTGCCACCAACACTACACGGTGAACAAAAACTGTTGTAAATGTATGATTTTTAAAAACGTGTTTTAACAAACATTTGAAAAGAAACTTTTTTTTCTGACATTTACGAAAAATCGACTTAATATGTCGTACGCTGAAAATCAAGGAATATGTCATCTGAAATGAGATAAATTCGCTTCCTAGTATTTATATTGGTTGGCGCGTTTGCTTAACAAATTTGACGTCGTGAAATATTAGGTTTTAAAATATTTATGACAGCAATATCTCATTGCTCCTGGACTGACAGTTGAAGCATAAAACTGACCACCTTACCTTCCATGTAACAGAAATTACCTAAATACGCTGCACTGTGCTGCACCACAGGGTCAAAGAGAAATGATAATAATAAATGTCAAACAAACAACAAACAACAAACAAAGCTTGTAGCGTCTCCACATTCCGAATACCATGCTTTGTGCATATTAATGATAAGTAATAAATGGATTTATGAGTAAATTTAAAAACAAACAAACAAATCATCACGCGGTTTCCCTGTAGGGGTAGGCAGAGAGGATAGAACGCCATTTTGGCATACAGACCTCGCTTCCTCTACATTCATACATCTTCTCATGTACGCACGCCGATTATTCCTACTTTTGACATGTCCATCTTGAAGTATTTGATGGACTTGATCGTGCCATATCTTTCTTGGTCTTCCTCGTTTTCTGCATCCATCAACATTTGTACCGTAGATCCTTTTAGCAGTTCTTTTGCTGTCCATTCGCCCTAAATGTCCAAACCAACGCAGCACCCCTTTCTTGATGCTGTCGATAATGCAGATCTCTTTCTTGGCCTTACACACTTCACAGATCTCGACATTTGTGCACCTATCAAACATCGTTGTACCACACATTTGCCTGAATGTAAAAAAAAAAAAAGGTTTTTTTTTTTTTCTTCAATCATGTGAGGATTTTTTTTTTTTTTTAATTTTTTTTTTATTATTAATAAATTTCATTAATGGTACATGTTTTTTTAAATTGTTCAATACCTACTTTTACACATCTAGTAAAGGTTGAAACTGTAACTCTCCAAAAAAAGATACTAAGAAAATAATTTACTTTATTTATTTTTATTTTTTCTTTTCTATTGAATTATTGTTACGAACTGTCTTCTACTATTTATTTTCAACGTATTACAACAGAGTTGAAGATCATTTAAGAGAAGGGAATATAAAAATCTAGGCATCTACAGGGCTTAGGACCTGTCATTGGCTGATTTAAGTGGCCACTTTACACACTGTGTAATATTCACCATTCTGCCCATATTTGTTCCGTTACGTTACGTTACGTTTAATTTATTTAAGCTTTTACGAGGAAGCCTCTGATCGGACTTGATGAAATTTATTTTGATTCTTAAGATTCAATAATTTATTACCTCTTGGCTTTCCCATAAAATAATTTACAAAAAAAGTCAATACTACCAATCGAATATTCTATCACAACGAAAAAATATCCGTTAATTTGTATGTTTGAAACAGGCTGTCTCCAACCCTTATGTAAATTCCATTTTGAGATGAAAAATAAGCGCCGTAATCGGATTATGCAAAATGCCGGCATTCGTGATTGTTTGTTTTAATTGGATAAAATATTAATGTTTATACACATACCTGTTTACATATCGCGAGTAATTAAGGAATAATTGCTACAATCGGGAATCAAACGGGGGACAGAGCGCATAAAGCCAGACGCCTAATCGCATTTTAAAAAGCCGATTGAAAAGATCAAAGGTTAGAGGATTTTCATAAAATAATTGCCAATTGACAAATAAAATCCTGTCATTATAGTAACTTTTTTTCCTGTTATTTTTAAATATAGAATATTTTAATTTTTTGGAACATTTTTTATGGTAAATAACTAACTATAAAAAAATGGAAACCAAGTAAAAATAGAGTATACTTCAAACCTATCTGTCGGCCTCGTGGTGTAGTGGTCAGCGCGATTGCCTACCATGTAAGAGGTTCCGGGTTAGATTACCGACATAGTTTATTAAAAATATTGATTTAAAAAAGTGTTTTTACGCTTCAATGTTTCATGGTCCCTGGACTGGTACCTGAAGCGAAAGACTGATCATTTTACCATCATGTAACAAAAATGATCAAGATATACTACGGTTGGTGTGTAAATGCAGTGCCCTATGCACCATGAAGTGCGTAAAGAGAATGATGATGATGATAGTTTTAACCTCGGTTTTTTCATTTATTAGTCCGCTACACTAGCCACGGGACCACAGCCAGGTTATTTTTTTATTTTTTTTGATAAAATAGAAATACTTGAGTTCTTACTATTTACTCAAATATTTAAATTTTCAGACCATTTCTTAAAAGTCGTAAATAACTTAAGCTGGAAAAATGAAAATCGAGTTGTGTTAGAGTGGGATTTGAACCTGAGATCTTTGGTCCGTGAGTCTACAATACCACATCAACTTTATTTTAAATTATAATTTTAACTATTTTGTTACTTAAATTAAGATCTTATTACTCTGATTTCTTCTATGTACAGGTATTTTTATAAATATTTAGTCTGTAATTCTCCATTAAATCCGTTTGAAAATATTATGTTTGATATTATGTAAATTAAATAACTAAATAGCATAAACTTCTCTCTAGCACTCTTCTAACATTTCAAACTGTCCATACGCTCTGTAGCTGCAGGATATTTATTTATTTATTTATTGACAAACTTATGCAGTCCATTCTTACAATGTTAAATAAAATTTCTTATAATAAATACAGATACTAGTCAAATAAAATACAATTCTATAAAATTAAAGCTTGGAAAATTAAAAATAATACTAAAATACAATGGTTTTATAAGATCTTTAATCTAATTGAATTATTTCACCCACATACTAGGCAACGCCTGAAAATGTTATTTTTTCAATTTCTATACTTCTTCATGGACCAGGTAATTTATCAACAATATTTACCTTCTCTTAAATGTTTTTCATCTCTGTTGTAATATGTTAATATAAACAGCTCTCCAGGGAATTGAATCCAGTCCTTGTCTACAAAAATTTGGACAAATTCAAAATATTGTTTTTAAAGATTTTTTAATTTATCTCCCACTTAACTTTTAACTTTACTTTCATATACATCTACTACGTAGATCTAAAAAATTATTGTTAGTTGTTTTTTTTTTTGGTAATAAATATAAATGTTCATGAAAACAAAAAAAGGAGGAAGGAAGATAGAGTTGGAACTATATAATGTCTTCTTCTTTTATGTACTTTTTATTTAACTTTATCCTATTATTTTTTTTTTCGTATTTTTTCTACTCTCCTGTACTTATACTAAATAAATGTGAAATCTGTAATGTGTCTTACTTTTTATAATTGTTTTCTTGTACCTTGATTTCGTTACAAAGCCGTATGATTTCCACAGTAAATAAAAAAAATAATATTAAATTTAACTCTTGTGTGGCTGTAGTATCACACTAGTTGACATAGGACACAAGACTTGATATATCTATCTTATTTTTTAAAATGATCAATTTGTATTTTTTGGAATCTTCAAATGGACATTTTCTTATCCGATTTAGAAAGTTAAATTTATATAACTATGCTAAATGTTTATACTAAAAATATTTATCCCTGCTACGCGAAGAATATATGTCCGCTAATTCAGCGAGATAGAAGAGAGAGCACAAAGATACAAGTCATAACAAGGAAGACGCTGTTCTGCGGCTTTTGTTGTCTAAAACAGATTTAGTCTTTAGTCGGTTGATGACAGTGATGGGGGACGCACGCGCATAACATAAGCGGCGTATTTATGATTTTTAATTTATTTTGCTATAACAGGGGTAAATTATATGTTTATTCGCATAAATTATGGAAAAGGAATTACTTCACAGTATGTCTCCATGGTTTTTTTCTCAAATGTCTGAACTTGAATATTTCGTCTTTTACTAGTGGTAACATGATGTTACATCACCGCGCGCAAAGAGATTATTTACCACAGTATTTTAAGAGTTAAAGGTATTTGAAGTGAAATATTTCATTGTTCCTGAACATATACCTAAAGCGCGTGGCATATTATCTCCCTGCATTTGATATGGAGATACGCTGAATTTGATTAAAAAAGCAGTGTTTTATGCGCCCCGGGTGCGGATAGAAGTTTGATGATGATGATAGTTATTGAAGTGCTACTGCATATTCTCGAAATCACAGTAACCTTAATAAAGCCCTGTGTACACCACCTGTTAATTGTGTTTGGAGTAGGACCCGTTTAAAAAAGCTTTTTATTAACTAAACAATGGGTCCGGCTTCACTTTGTTAAGGTCCGTTTACACTACCATTTAACGCCGTCTACACCATCCACAATGTTTGCTCAACTTGTTGTTATCCGTGGTAAATTCTTTATCCTTTACGACATTGTATAAAAAGTGGCGCTTACGAGGTTCGTCAGGTGGCCCCGAAGATTGAATGTTATTTAATTACTTTTAAAGAAAAATGATTGTCGTAACTTTTTGCAACGGACATAGAAAACATTTTTGACAGGGGAATATGGAAGTTTAGGCATTTACAGGGCTTATGATCTGTCATTAGCTGGTTTAAGTGGCCACTTTACCATATTGCCTCAACTCTCAAACATTTGGATATACTCAAAACATTGTTGAAAAATAAATGTGTTTTAATTTAATTATGTTTGACAGTAAGACAGTTATTTTCTCAGAAATCACATTCCTTATTAGTTAAATATGAGGTAAGGATATATTACAATGAGTAGTAAAAAAAATATTTCAGCACCAAAAAGGATATTATGTTTTTCAATTTCAACGAAATATGTAGAAATACTTAAAAATTGCAAAAATTAAGTGTCGATATGAAATTCCCAGATTTTATGCTTAAAAAACAATTCACATATTGTTTTCTTACTTTCGATTAGTTGAAAAAAATTGCAATTTGCAAATTTTTAGCTATTATGAATACAAAAAAGCATGAAAAATAATTTTATAATTTATATAATTATATAACTAACTTATGTAATTTTATAAAATAACATTATATAAGCTGAAAAGCATGAAAAATGTAAATAACACGTGTGTTTATATCTAATAAAAGCTTAAAAAGTATGCGATAAGTATTAAAAATTACATGTACATAATACAAGTTTAAAAGGCTAAAAAAGGTTTTAAAAATTACAAATGGTACTGCCGTCATAGGCAAAAAGGTAGTTATTTTTAAATCACCGAAAAAATCTTTAGTTCCTCTTTCCTTTTTGAAAACGTGTAAAAACGTGTATTGTTTATTTTTTTTCTTTGTATATCCTATGTTTTAATTTTTTCCTCATGTACTCGTACTTAAAATTATATAAACTCTCATAATCTCTCATTGATTTCAAACTTTCATAATTTTCCTTCTTTTAAAAAACATGCACTATCCTGGATTCAAACTAAAGATATGATCTTTTTTGTTGCCCTTTAATAAAAAGGAATATTTTTGTGTTTTTTTAAAAATATTTTTTATTTCCTTTTTTAATTACCATAAAAAAAATACCATATTATCTTTTACAGAATATTTTATTTTTTCTTTCTTATGTTACACAAAAGTATTATAATTGTCCATTATTTGTTATAAGAGCAAAAATTCATTAACATTTTCTTGTATACCCACGAACAGGCCATGCCTCTGTGGGATTTTTTGGCTAACTATTTTTCTATTAATATGTATCTCATTGCTATGTAATTTTGATTTATTTTTTTAATACTCTGTTTTATTATTATGTTTATTGTAAAAAAACAAAAAAAAATGATGATAAAAAAATAAATAAAAAAAACAATAAACAACTACAACAGTGTAAGCCAAGAACAAGAGTTAGTCCCTTTTTTGGAGAGTTACAGTGATAACATTTACTAGATGTGTAAAAGTAGATGTGTCAGGAAATTTTTAAAAAAACATTCATCTTTTATGAAATTTATTTTTAAAAAAAAATACAAGGGATGCTTCGATTGCTAAAGATAATCATACGATAAAAGAAAAGTTAAAAAAATTGCAGTGGTTTGCAGTTGATGATGATCCAGTCATGTAATAAATATTTTAATAAATTAATTCAGTTCCATCCTAAGCTCCTACACTAGCTGTGTTTTAAATCTTGTCCTTTCCACTAATTAGTTGCACACTTCATTTGCAAACAAATTAAAATACTATTCCACAACATTTACTCTGTTCAGCGTATGTAGTTGTAGCAGTCCAATGTTAATCGAGCGATTAAATATACTTAATGCATTTGTGACGCACTGCGACTTATGTAGGTACTGCAAATACTTAAAAAAACAATTAAATGTCATTATTAAAAGGATTTTCTCACGTTATTTAATTATTATTATTTCAAAATAAGATAAAAATACGATGGTACGTATTATATTTATTTTACGGGTGACGGTTGATACATTTTCCACAATGAATGCATATTTTGTATGACCTGAAAACAAGACGTTTTACGCCCTATGGGACAAACGGCACGTATTACGTTACCGTATTTTACATGCGCTCATTTTTAAACTCGAAAATTATAAATGGAAACACATTTTTTAGGCATCGACATATTCGTATATTATTTTATTTTATTAACATAAACAGCAAATCTGCCTTTTACAAACATTTATAATACTAACATATTTGGCTTAATATATATATTTTTTTGAAACATAAATTTTCTTAAACCCAAGATTTATTAAAAAACATTTAACCTAAAAATTATACGAGAGTTAAATTAAAAAAAAACCTTAAAATTATACAGCATATTCAGTAGAAAGTTTAAATAATAAAACATTCTACAGTAATACAACAAGAAAATCATAAGTACTGTTTCATACAGCTGGGCAAAGTAAACAAAAAACAGTATATATTATGAAATGCATGAATAAATAAATATAATTACCATTTACCATCTTGGAAAAAGTTCAAAAGGTTTGTTCTATAGGAACAATACCCTACACTAAATATATCAGATACGTGGGAATAACTATTGCCGAGTTCATGAAGTCTATTTAATACGGCATTACAAGTATACACTATCCGTGAATTGTTGCTGCAAAACGGTGGCACCTGTCTAGTCATTCTTCCAGGCACCCTGAAGTTGATGAGAGATAATAGTTCAGGTTCAGGGCAATCCCACATTGAATTTACAATTTTTAATAAATTTAAAAGTTCTATAATTTTCTTCTATCGTTCAGTTTTAACAAATTTAATGTTTTTAGTAATTTGAAAATTTATCACTGATTCTAAATTAAATATTTATATACAGTAAGATTTTTTTGGACTCTTTCAATATAGTTTTGGCGACAGTTGTAGTAAGGAGTCCATATTGTAGAGTTGTTCTCTATTATTAACGTTATTCCCGATTTATGATTTATGGTACCCACATGTTAAAAATAGTCGTTTTGAGACAAACGCGTTTATATTTTGATATATCTTTTGCTGTTTTTTTGCAATTTATTTAAGTTCTCCAAGATTAAAGACGTTTTAATAGTATTCAATGAGTTCATAGATGGATGGTGCTTGCAAAAATATGTTAAGACCCACCAACCTCAAACTAAGATACTCAATTGATGTTCAAATCAGGCACATTTTTCAGAAAAATGAATGATTACTAAGCTTGGTTGTTACTTTTAATACATAACAAGTAATTAAAAGAACAAAAAAGGTTAGAATTTTTTTATGTTCATATTTTTTTACTAGAAAAATTAAACAAAAAAGTGGGATAACATGTTTTTACAGAACAGTTTAAAAAACCTACAGTACACTTTAAAAAAAAACATTGTTTAATAACGTTTCTACAAAAAAAAAAAAAACAAGTATCTTTTTAACTACCAATATCTAGTACGTATTTTGCTATGGTAGAAAACTTTCTATTTCTATTGTTGAAGCCAAAATAATATTGTAATATAATAAAAATGTGACTAAAAACATATGACCCAAAACATATAACAAATGAAATATTTGTATTGACAGTTACAAGATTTACCAAATCAATTAAAATTATGGCTTTCTGGTAAAGACCCTTTACTAAATGAATTATAATTATATTATTGTTCTCAAAAACATTTTTCACTTTGTGGTATGACATTTTACACTTATTTGTTTATAAATTTGTATAAACTACTTAATTTTTTTAATAACACTTCGACCGGTTTCGAGGTTACTACCTCATCGTCAGGAATTTAGCTAACTTATAATTACACGCGTTGCTATTTATATAATAAAATATTGCATGAAAGAGACAGAAAATTGAAAGAAAGAGAGATAAAAAAATAAAATAAATCATAACGGCAATAGTTTTAAAAGAGTACTCGAAGTTAAATTTAATTGATTTTTTATTATTTTAAGTTTTTGATTAATGGCTTTACTCGTTTCTAATCGTTCTAAATTATCTAAACGAAAACCATTTTTATTGACATGCAAAATTTTTACACACGTTTCTTGATTAAATTCATGGTTTTCGGATACAAGATGATTTGTGAATTATAATTACACTATTTGAATAATACAAAATAAAGCTAATTCAACTTTAAAAATCTAGAAAAAAAGGACGCGCCAGCATTAAATAATAAGAAAAATAAAGTGAAAACACCATCATCAAAATTCCATATGTGCTCCCTAGTTGGAGTATATTGTATCCACATAGAATTTTCATGCATCTCTATTGGCTGCCAACTTCTTTGCGTCCGGTTCTCGTCCAAAAGATCTGATATAAACTGCCGACGAACAGTCAGCAATTGACGTCCAGGACGTTAAGAACCTGATGTCCTGTAAAGTAGGCAAGTGTGTGGACAAACAAGTAAAGTAGAAACACCAAATTGAAAATAAGAAATAAGTTTGTAATAAACATAAATAAATTCTTTAACTTAGGATACAAAACACGGTAGTCCATTTTTTACCTCTTTGAAGTTTAAAATGTAAAAAATATCGCAATTAGCTATTTTACACGTGAATAAAACACCAAAGTCAACTTTTGGTATAAAAATGCTTTGTTAAGTTAAAATGAAAATTTGAAGTCCACCTTGTTTTAATGCAAAATACATCAGTATTCACAGATACGCTCTTTTAAAATGCAATTGTATTTTCAAAATAATCATTATTTTACAGTGAAAGTTCTATATAGATTGAAATTATCTCATTTGGTTAAAATGTTATCAAGTTTTGAAGAACGCACAATTACGAAATCTTGTTTTCTGAACATATTGTTTTATGTGACTTCCGTGGTTTATCCTTTAAAGTACAGATTATTTCGTATACATGTACATATACATAAGCTCCTGATTCAATTTCAAATATTTATTTATTTATGTAGCCAAAAAAAAACTAAATATTAAATTCGTTAAATTGGGACGCCATATCAGATCAGGAACTCTTAGGCAATGGTTCAATATGAATAAAGCAAAATACTCTCCAATAGCAAGAGTATTTGCTTCAAACATAATTTTACTGATTTGAAAAATGTCGATCTCCAAAGTGATTATATTCAACTGCCTGACAGCTCTTCCAATCAACATAACCAGAGGCAGGTTGATTCTGGAAGCTGGAAAGTGAAACAGTGTGCTGACGCTGTTAGAGATATCCATCAGGAAATAAAAATGATCAAATAGCCGCTTTCTCATTTCTCGTCCCTGTCAAAAGTGCTATTTTTCAGACAGGTTGGCAACTGAGTTCCTCCAGGGTATGCTTGGTTACAGCAGTTTGAAGACTAGAAGGAATGTGTATTTAACTACGCACTTCTTTCGATTTTTGCGCGGTTATTATTATTAACAACCCTGAAATTATGCAGAGCATTAGCTTTTATGTTCCAGATAATAACCTTAGACAGCGCCAGCATAGACTGTTTCACATTCCAATATACAAAAGCAACCTGCCAATGGTTATGCCTGTTGGAAGGACTATCTCTATATTGAACAATATTACTTAGGACAATCAAATTTTTCACGTCTCTGGGGGAGTTTTTCGTTACAAGATTCTCTTACTATTTAACCATATTATTTTCTGGATATTATGTATACTTCATCCATCCACAATTCCTCTTTCTTCTCTCTAACTCATATAGTGTCTATGCGGCTCGACTGTGGAATCATCTCCCATCCACCATCAAATATGTTACTACATTATCTCTGTTTAAATCACGTCTGAAGAAATGTCTCCTTTAACTTTCTTAATCTTTCCTCCTTTCCTTTTTCCTCTTTCCTCTTTTTCCTTTTTCCCATAGAGTAATAGTATTGATTTAAGGTAATTTATAAACAAATACGTTTATATCTATTTTTATATATCTTTAGCTTTTCAATCTTTTTTTTCTATTGTTACTGAACATATTGTTCTGTAACTTGAATTATACAAATAAAAATTTTATTTTATCGGTTGGTTGGAAGAAATTCTCATTTGGCAATAAGCCCGCCAATGTACAAATAACATTTTGTACAAAAATTTAAATATGAAAAAAAATACAGTTATGTGTTTTTTTTAAATATACCAAATTTTACCAAATTATTTTAATTATTTCTAAATGTGTGAATTAAGATATTCCATTTTGTAATGTACATATATATGAATAAATAAAATTGAAATTGAAAACAGCACATATAAAGTTATTTTCTCCGTTTCTGTTGAGACATCGGTCTGATCATTTGCCTTCGCGTATATTACAAATGACCGGTGATCATTTTTTTATTTCTTACAAGTCTACAATTATACTCGCTGTCAGTGTTATTCAAGGAAACTGATCTAAAAGTTTGTATGTGTGTACACACGTGAGCAAAATTTCAATTCCTACATGTGTTAGTAATTGATTGTCATTGGTCCTCGAGTAATTGAGAATACATCGAGCGTGAAAAATCTCAATTAAAGTCCGCACTAAAATAGAACCAATTATTTGAAGGGTGGTCCCATTTTGTCACTTGGGACCTGGGACTGTCAAACCAATTGTCAATTATTCGCATGAATAAAAAAAACTTTAATAAAATATTTTAACTCCGATGAAGACTTTTTTTCCCCTTCAGAGATTAACTTCTCTAACTACACAAACACAAGTATTTGTAATATTTTTTTGTTAAAAATTTTAACAATTTTAATGATTGTCCCCATCTCTTGGATAAATGTTTATAAACTGTTTCGTTCAATCAACCCGACAAGTTAAATATTTTTATAATTCATTGTCCAAAAAAAATATTTTCAAAATACATTTATCTATCGTAGTTATTCCAAATTTAACTAACTCTATTCCATGATGTAATAACTTATATTTCCATATAAGTTATTAATTTAAAAAATACTTCGTACACTTCCACTTATTTATTTTGACTAATAAGCGCTTTCACCCTCAAATGGGCATCTTCAGACTAGTGAATATTATACAGTGTAAGGATAATTTCTATAAAACTAAATATTATCTTAAGTGTAGGTACATTTAAAAAAAAGTTGAAAAAGATACAATACGCAATATTTCAATGGAACAGAGTGAGACAAATTATTAGAACATGATAATATTCACCAGTCTGAAGATGCCCATTAGAGGGTGAAAGCGGTAATTGGTCAAAATAAATAAGTGGAAGTGTACCAAGTATTTTTTAAATTAATAAACTATTTTTACATATAAGTTATTACATCATTACAATGGAATTCCATCAAGAATTGACAATATATAATTTAAATGAAATAACTCTATTCCAATTGAGATCTTTTTAACACTTGACTTTACGACTTCGAAAAAAATATTTTTGAAACACTTTAAACTGAGCGTTTTTTCAAATCAAATGTAATTTATGCACTATACGAGTATGCTCATGTTTATTATCATAAGTTGATTTCTGAATGGGTCAATTGTACTGTAAAAATCTATCATCCCTTCCTCAACTTTATTTTCTCATCCTCAATCTTCTTAAAGTGCTCTTCATTTTTTTTCTGCATAATTTCTGTTGTTTTTCCTGTCAAAAAAACATTGAAAAAATAATAAAACAAAAATAATTTTTAAAAAACATTAAAAAAAATAAGTTAATGTTTTTTTTGTCAGGAAAAAGTGTTTACTGAAATTTCTGTTCTTAAATTTGACTTTTTACCTGTATTTAGGCCTTAAGTTTTCAAGACAGGTACCAAATTACTAAAAATAATTCAAGAGCTGTCTTATCTTAATTAGTTAATACGTGGCTGAAAAATCAAGGTAGGATGACTGAAAATTCTTTGAAAAGTATTGCGTAACCTAGTTAGTTCGTATGACTACAGAAAGGGTTCTAACGACAGGGGTTTGTACCTTTTCTTTGAGGTCTATCTTTGTTTTTTTTCGTTTGCACCACAACAACCCACGAAGTCCAATTACATTGGTTAATTAAATCACAGAACACCCAGGCTTAAGAAAAATTTCATTGAGGGGAGACCCTTAAGCCCACCATCCACCCGCAGCTGCTATAGAGTCCTGAGGGACTCTCTGTCAGCTGCGCCTAGAGGAAAGTTATTAGAAATATTCCTAAATTTTTGTATTCTCACCGGAAATTGAACCCGGAACCTTCCGTGTGTGTGTCAAGCGTCTTAACCACTGCACCACGGAGGCCGCCATCTTTTGCCTTTTATTTAATTTTAAAATAATAGTTATTCAAAATTTGTAAATTTAAGTATCACAGATGCATTGTTATTTATTTTATTTATTTCTTAATTTGCTTATATTAAAACTAATATAAACTATTATGTACATTTACATCATATATATATTTTTACATTTCCTTACAGTAACTTAAACATTTATTTTTAAATTCTTTCAGACACTTTTCATTCTTCATACATTCAGGCATCTCATCGTACATTTTTAAACCCTTATACATCAAACAATTTTGCGACTCAGCTCTTTTCAATAATGGTAGTCTTATTTTATCCTTTTGTCTAGTAGCATATTCATGACAATTTTTGTTTAAGACAACTTTATCCTTAAAATATTTTGGTAATTTATCGTGAAAAAAATTATGTTTAAATATCAACATTGGTATTTATTGTCACAAATTAAAAAAAATCATAACCCCCCCATTTGCTTCTCATTCTGAATCAGTCTTTTGACAGCCGAAGTCACCGCTGAATCTATAGCCGAAACCGTCGCTTTACTTGTTCATCCGCTTGTGCAGTGCTGAGTGTTAAAGATCGCCCCCGAAGGCCTCCCCTGTTATGCAATCTCGGTGATTGCCGCGCCGTTATTTAGTTTAAGTGTTACGATCCAATCCAAAAAAAAACTCTGCGCGAAAGAAGCCGGAAACAGGTCAGTGGTCATCCTATCTTAGTCCATCTTCCCTAGTCGAGTTTGTGAATGACAATTAAGAGCGGTATGGTTAACAGCACGATCACCGTCACCGCAAATTGCATCACATTGATAAATAGGAATATTTCTTTTTAAGTCCACATACCTATATATTGCTATTATTACACAGGCCGGCAGGCTTTGCATATGGGAAAAATTCATTTTCTAAGTTGTCTTTCAATGTCTATAAAAATTGTTACAATAAACATCAAACAATTTTACCACCTAATAAACTTGAATGTTTTACCTATAAACTTATTTCAACAGAGAGGGAAAACATTTTTGAGAAGAGACTACGGAAGTCTAGGAATTTAAATTTTGTAAATGCTGTAAATGTTGTAAATGCCTAGACTTCCATATTCCATTCTCTGAAAAATGTTTTCCCTTTCTGTTGAAATAAATTTAAATATGAATAATTCCCTAGTTGAATGTTTTATTTCAATTTTGAGGCATTTTTTAAAGTTATTCGTAGATAACCGTGTACAGATTTCGTATCCATAGTTTTGCGACAACCATACTACCCACAACCCGTTTGAACGCAATAATACTCGTAATAATAATTTTGATGAATAAAATAAATAATCTATGTACTTAAACGGAAAAACCATATTCTTTTTGATTGCAAAATAAACTCTAAGTTCAGAAAAATGTTTTATTAAGTCATTCCTATTTAAAGAAATTATAAAAGAAATCACACATCGAACAACCACACAATATCAGAAAAAATGTCGTTTAAAACATGGAAAAAATATTATTTATTTTCTGTTTAAATTAGACATTAAAACAGAAAAAAAACGAAAGATGAAATATTGAGTCGAAACCGTACAATTTTTTTTTGCTGCAGTAAATGTTTTTAATTGACATTTTATCGTATAATGTTTTTATACAATTTTAATAGGATACTTTCAAAATAAAATTGGTATTGTTGTAATTTTTATTATTAGGATTTATTATTTTCTTTATTTGGATTTTTGTTCTTTATTTGGATTTTTGAAAAGAATTCAAATGGATTTGAACATTTAAATAGAAAACATTTTTGGGAAGGGAATATGAAAGTTTAGCCATTTACAGGGCTGTTGACCTGTCGTTGGCTGGTTTAAGCGGCAACTTTACACGCTGTGTAACATTCACCATTCTGCCTATGTTTAAACACCCACATTTCCTCAACTTTTTCATCTTTTGACTGTTGTGAAGTAAAAGAGCTAAAACCTTTATCATGTTGGTGAAATTCATCTGGCTAAACCAATTCACCTACTGGGCAACGCTTGAAAACAATTTTCCGATTTTATACTTCTTCTTTTACCAGTTAGTCGATTAAAAAATGTTTTGAGTTTGTCCAAATGTTTGCAGACTGGTTGGATTTCCTACCCAGGGAGTTATTCAGATCAAAATTCATTGCATCAGAGGGATTTAAAAAAAAAGATATTTGGAAATTTAGACATTTACAAGGCTTATGACCTGTCGTTGGCTGGTTAATGTGCCTCTTTACACAATGTTTAATGCCTAGGACTTCTATATGCCGTGCCTAATAATGTTTTCTCTCTGTTGCAACAAATTTAGATCTGAATAACTCTCTAGTGAGGAAATCCAGCCAGTCTGCAAA
The DNA here is from genome assembly GCF_059751315.1 of Micrasema longulum. Lineage (NCBI taxonomy): Eukaryota > Metazoa > Arthropoda > Insecta > Trichoptera > Brachycentridae > Micrasema > Micrasema longulum. The sequence goes on from NW_028277680.1 coordinate 164,039, forward strand.
CATTTGGACATAATCAAAACATTGTTGGATTTAAATATTTTTATGAATGAATACACAAATAGTAAATACTAAAATAACATTTAAATTATCTAAGATCGTCCTTTTTTTAGCAAAGTATTTCATTCATCTGAACATAGTCGGAAACAGCGCCAGTTCGGTTCTAAGTGATTCCAGCTAAAGATTGGCTAGTACATTTTCACAGATCATTAACTTATTAAGATGAATACAAGATGGGTCTGTGTTAGTGGTATTCAGTGCCGAACTAGAATATATCGAGTGGTTTTGGAAGCGTGATACACATTTAAATTTAAATAAAAATAGCAAATATTTATAAGAATCAGTTTGTTTTTATTGCGTTCGAAAGAATGACACATGAATTTTAAAAATATAATATCTGGTTAGGCTGTTTGAAAATGTGTCACAGCGTAAATAAATTCCTATACCTGTCTCTTTTTCTCTCGTCAACTTGAATCCTGTTTCTTTCGCACCTATATATAGTTCCAAAAACTATTTAATTTATTGATTTGTCACCTGGGGTCAGTGTCCGATTAAGACTTGATTAATATACACGTAAATCGATTTCGGTATACTGCATTGCGTTTAAATAAAAATACAATTAATAATAACCTAAACTTAATTTATGGGACAAAGAAAAGACCATTAGTGTGAAGTTTTGCTGCGGCTTTCCAGAGGAGCCAAAAATCTACAAAAGGTCGGTCCTTCTCAATTTCCTTTCATATTCCAATTTCGCGCTGTGACGTAAATACGTTTATTTACCTACTGTCGAGAACCAGCTTACGTATCGCCAATATCTAACAAATGATGTTCTTTGCCACTAGCAGTTACGTAGCACATTCTGTAGTACATTTTTGGGCGCTTTTTCTGACAAAGATGTTCATATAAAGATACATATTACAAAAAAAATTATAACGTATCCTTAACTCTATGAGGCTAAAAACCCTGTGTTGAGTTGGTATACAATATAATAGAAAGTAGAAGCATGCATATTATTAGAGAACAATACAAATAAATATTATAACATTAACATCAATTTCAATAAATATCTGGACAACCCGCTATATACTATATATAAATATATACAATGTCTTGCAGCAGTCTCCTGCAATGGTCTCTTCCCTTAGACAAAATTGAAACTTGTACACCGCTGCTGAAAAGGGATCTCGTTTTGGATATACTATAGACTTAACGAAGAAATGATCCAATGGCGTCGAAAATACTCGTCCTGGGTTTTGGTTTTATTTCACATACAAAACGTTCCTCATTAAGGTTTAAAAAAAAAATAAAATAAAAAAAAAATTACTGTTCAATCAGTCCACTTTTATTCACAACACATTGTCACATACATACAATACTCACACACCGATACACATATACACACACCACTGGCGGCTCCTGACCAAAAATATGGACAGTTCATTTCTTTACATTTTATAAACTTATATATTAAGTTCAATAATATTATAACAATATGACAGGTCTGACGTGATAAACGGGCAATAGTATGGCAGATGACAACCCGCGCATTGAAACAAGGAACGCTTAACATTATACGCACGTTACAGGATACTAAATCAACTAAATACGCATGTTCAAAGTGACATTGCAAACGAACTTTAAACTTCAAATCTGCGCATGCGTTGAAAATGCCCGGAGTATGTATATGACCTTCTCCCTCTAACGCACGATTCACCGGTATAAAGCGTTGTCTATCTCGCTCAAAAGACGATCTTGGGAGAAATTACATATTTCATACAAATGCCGGGTTTGTGCAAAACAGAACATGCACAGGGACGATTGCGCATGCGTAGACAAAATGAGAAAATCGTCCGCTAGAGTCGATCTTGCTAGATCTTTTGGCGCTAGAATCGAATATTATGATGTTTACGAGTATAATATTGCGACGAATCTCTGTTTCTTTCTACCTACTTATAACATATTTTTACTATCAATAAAATTAGTAATTTATTTCCACATATTTTTATTTGGCAGTGCACTGCACTGCACTTATGCACATACTAAAAAACCACCTCTGATACACACCATCACATAATATATGTATATATATATATTTACCCTAACTAACATGTACAATAATTACACTGATACATTAAAACAAGTACTTGGCATAAATATTATCATGTTATAATAAAAGTTATCCTGATAATGTAATTGAGACACATTATATACATATATTTCTACCGACTAATTGAAAATTCTTTGTGTTTTATTTTTATGAATTAATGAAATAAAATAAAATAACTGTTTTCTTCATCCGCCTGGATAACCCAAAAAAGCCCTCATTTAATTTTCCTATTTTTATGATAGCCAAAAAACTGTTTAAAATAAGATATTGCATTGAACTGCACTTCCCAATTCCTAATCCGCCCCTTAGAAGTACGAACAAGATAAGAAGTAAGAAGATTATGATGATGTTGCTATTTTTAAGAAGCCCGTCATGGTGCGACTGTGGAAGACAGAAGGATCCCAGTAAGGGCTGCATCACCCCATTTAGAGGCAAATCTCAATGTTCTTCTATTTTTTGAAAGTCGAAACTGCGCCTGCGCGCGCATTGACTTGCACGTGGAGGTATAGTAACTTGACTAACTTAAGTAACAATGTTTACTAAATGTAATATTGTGACATATATATAGAGAAGAAAATATTAACATTCACAGAGCTTACAACCCGTCATTGGTTGGTTTAAGTTGCCACTTAAAAGATTGTGTAAAATTCACCATTTTGCATATATTTGAACATCCGCATTTATTATATTCTTCCATCTGTTAACTTTTGTGAATTTAAAGAGCTGAAACCTTTATTAATGCGCGTGAGACTCATCTAACTGAATTATTCACCTATATACTAATCAACGCCTGAAAATATTTTTATATTTTTTCATAGATGGGATGAAAGTTGATATAGTAGAGCTCCGTTTTTCCAAACTCCAGTCATTCGGATTGGCAAATATCCGGATCATTATCAGAAAATACAAAATAAAGGAGATTTTATATTAACAAATAAAAAAGGCGATAGCGGCCGGTTCTCCTTTTTACATGGCATGTTCACTTAATTTGTTAATGTGATTTCAATTATTTCTAAAGCAATAAAAATGATTTTAGGGTAAATTTTGAATTTTCTTCCTTGCCTTAATTTAATAGCAAATCCAAATATTTGGATTTGAGCATATTCATCTGGCCTTTATTAATTTAGGTAATTAGAGTATTATTAAAAAATAAAATACAAGATTACCTATGAGGAGAAAAGACTGAAAAATTATTGTAAAAAAGGATTTTGAATATTTAAAAAATTAAAAAAAAACAAAAAAATTTATATTCTTGATATTTTTTATAATAATCTCAATGGTATTAAAGCTTAAATTAATTCATAAGATGTTTTGAACTAACTTAATAAAGAAAAAAAAACAATAACATAAATATTTTGAGTGAGATTTTAAAGTAGATTAACACTACTTACCTATCCATGCCTACCTATCCATGATAAAAAGAAACGCAAAAACAGAATTCTGAGAACCACTTTATAAATCTGAGTTGAGAGCGAAATACGAAAATGGCGCTTTATATGTTATACATAGTTACATATGCATATAATAATATAATAAATAATTAAATGTGTATTTATCGGCCTTGTGGTGTAATGGTCAGCGCCGGGGTTAATATAAAATATTAATTTAAAATGGTGTTTTCACACTAGAATATTTCATATTTCATTGTCTCTGGACTGGTACCTGAAGCGTAAGACTGATCATCTCACCTTAATTAAACAAAAACGATCAAGATACGCTGCGATAAGTGTACCAATGCAGTGCCCTATGCACCATTAGGTGCGGAAAGAGAATGATGATGATTAATGTTCAATATTAAATTTAGAAAAAAACGGATTGTTGACATTCAATATTTCTTGTTGTTGATTTCGTAAATATTTTTAAAACGTAAATAGTATCCCTCCTCTAAACATAATTAGGCACAAGACACAAGAAGTGTAATTAATTATCATTTAACACAATAAAAAGCCTTTTGTGCGTTACTAATGACCCATAATATTTATGCTTTTGGTTTGATAACACATCTGTTTATCCTATACTGTTCTCATGGAGCTTTAGCATAATAATTGAACCAAGCAATTAACACGAAGATTCAATAGGAGGCCGTAAAAGAACTTTTGTAACTAAATTAATTGGATTTTTTAAATGGCTTGATGAATAGAGTTTTTATTTTGACTGCGCTTAATCAGAGTGAGAATTAAGTAATTACATTTTAATTAAATCCGGAGTTATGGTTACTAACTAGGTATGGACCTGCCTTTTCGATAATAAAAGATGGACATTAATTAATAAAAGCTGAATGGGGAGAAAAAAATTTAATGATAATAATATAATTAAGATATATTGGTTTATTTTATTATATTACTAGCGGACCCGACAGACGTTGTCCTGCCCGAACGTTGGCTTGCCTGCTATTAAATGGTTGAACAAACGTTTTTTTTGTCAATAAGGACACACGTTTTTTATTTTGAGCTTTTTTGAGCTATTCGTTCGTAATAAGGGTAGGTTTTTCGTTTTATCTTATGTGATTGGCTAAGAGTCCTCGACGTATTCAAATCAAAATCGTGCAAAAATCACTGCACTAGTGCCATAATCAAGGGAGAAAATGCGGGAATACGTGTTAATGAAGAAAAGTCATAGTGCGATTTACCATGAGCCCTCTAAATTTATGACACTCAACCCATGCCAAACGCGAATTTAGTCATTCCTTAATCGCCAGCCGTGTTTTGACGTGAGTTTGACCTTTAATTCGAAACCAAAATAAATGATAAGTTTAATGCCCGTTTGAGTCGTGAATGTGTGCAAAAACTGTTCGGATGAAAGGAAAAATACTTTTCATTGATAAGTAGGTACCTAGGTACTTGTTTATGGTTGAATTTCTAAGCGTTAAATAATAAATTTTCATATAAAGAATTCTTTTTGCAAATGTCAAACTCTTCGCTACTTACCAACAGTGGTGCATTTTATGTAAGAATCCGTTTTTTTTTTAATGTATCAAATGTCAGTTAAAATTATTTAAACATTACTAAAAATCCATTAAAAATAAGTTAATATGTAGAAATTACAAAATTGTATTGAAATTAATAAATTCAGTATCCATTAAAAATAACTGATGTTTGTAAACGTTAAAATACAAACTTTTTTAATGTTAAAAAATTCAACATCCTCCGATTTTTTTGGAAAATGCATTTAAGTCGAATGCAACCCTTTAAGTTCAATGAAAAACGTGGTTCACTCATAACTTTTTTCTGATGAACATATTGAAGATATTATTATTTAAAAACCTAATTCGGGTAAATTAGATTATTTTGCGAAAAATCGCATTTAAATTGGTCCAGTAGTAATTAATTCTATAAAAAAACATACATACATTCATAAAAATATAAAGATGTAGATTGCTCTTAAAAGTTAAATTTCATACATTTCGTATTCCGAATAGACCAATTAGATTTTATTTTGTTTTACAGTCATCCTTATTCATAAAATCACTAGTTATCAGCATGCTTACAAATCAATACAGTGATTGTTAAAATTTATTTTATACGTTAGGAAGATCACCTTGCCTTCATAAATGTTTAAAAAAAACTTGCTGATGTACTGCGATTGCTAATATTTCATTGACCCCGGATCGGCACCTGAAGCATTAGACTGATCACCTTATCGGTCATGTAACAAGTTACCCTACAATAGGGAAGTTTCACTTTTCTTAAAAACATTTTTAAAGTTATAAACATCTATGAAATACTGTCCATAAAAAAAAAATTTTTTTTTTTTGTTTTCCGCGAAAACGGTCATTTTATTGGCCACGCCCCTAACACATCACGATTCGTGTTTATTTGTTCCTGACCATTCCAATTTGTTGAGAACATAATCACGAATCTTAAGGCCACAACTACCAAAGCCAAACATGTCGCGTTTTTCTATAGACGTATTAAAAAAAAAACGTTTGTCAAATTTATATATGAAAGCATTTCCGCACAATATCCATTTTGCTTTTGAAAATAAAGTCAATTATTGTAAATCCATTATATATATTTTTATCGGAATTCGTAGTTTATAATATTTCCATATTGAAGTCCATATTACAAACTTAATTTATGCCTTGAATCTGGAGCCTTTATATGACGATTGCTCCGAATGCATAATACATGCATGAATGATAAATTGGTAGGTGCATAATGCACTTTACCATTTTCTGTTATAATGTTTAACAGTGCGGCCGACATTGGTGTTCCGTATTCAAGTGTACATTTATTTTCGTTTTTATATTAAGTTGTGTACAATTACTTATCTAACATTTTGTATTTTTTTATTTAACTTTTTGTACATAGTTTTATTTGTACATTGGCGGGCTTATTGCTAAATGGCAATTTTTCCCAACCAACCAATTAAATAAAAATAAAAAAAATATAATTCAAGTTACAGAACATATTCCATAGAAAAAACAGATTAAAAAGCCAAAGATATTTAAAAATAGAAATAAACGTATTCGTTTATAAATTACCTTAAATTGATACTAATACTCAATGGGAAAAAAGAAAAAAGAGTAAAAAGGAGAGAAGGAGAGAAATAAGAAGAGAAAGGAGATGTTTCTTCAGACGTGATTCAAACAGAGATAATGTAGTAACATCTTTGATGGTGGATGGGAGATGATTCCACGAGCCGCATGGACACTATATGAGTTAGAGAAGAAAGAGGAATTTTGCATGGGTATTAAGAGAGTGCCTTGAGAATTAGAACGAAGAGGTAAACCATGAACTTATAAGCGTTGAAATTTCTCACGCAGGTATATAGGAGCGTTAGGACTATGAAGTCCAATGAACAGAAGTGAGAGGGAGAGATAGTCTCTCCGCTGTCTAATTTTGAGCCATTTCAGTTGCCTACGATAATCAGAAATGTGGTCATATTTCCTTATACCAAACATGTACCTTATGCATGTATTCTGAAGTCGTTCAAGTTTATCGAGTTGCTCACAGCTTAAATCAGTCATGGAAACGTCAGCGTAATCTAGAATGGGTAGTAGTAATGCTTGTACAAGGGTGCATTAAGTATTAATGGGTAAGAATTTTTGAAACCTTCTAAGTGAGTGTAGACTGAAAAATTTTTTGCGGCTCAATTCATTAGTATGTGCTCGCTAGCAAAGATGTTCATCCATTTGTACTCCTAGATTTTTTACGGATTTCCTGTATTGAATATTGGTACTATTGACATTAAGAGGATTAATTGAAGATACGTCTAGCTTACTAAGCAATCTTTGACTACCCGCAAAAATTATTAGTGTTTTAGATGGGTTATTAGTAAACCATACTCTTTTGTCCATGTTGACATGCAATGTATATTCAGGTACATTACGAACTACCAGATGCGGATATATATATATATTATTTTTTTTGCAACATTCAACCAGTCATTTAACCATTATAAAGAATAAACAATCAGAAAATAAAAATAAAAATAGCATATTTCATATTAATATTAAACAAATATGAACAATGTCAAAATAAAAAAATCTTCAGCAGAAATCCAGAAACGAAAAGAGAAAGAAAAGAAAAACTAAATTCAGTAGATTAGGTAACAACATAAAAAAGAACGGCAGCGAAACGTCCTGCTCCAATACTGTTACAACCTCAACTTCTAGCGATACTCCACCAGCTGGCTGATTATGATGGTAGGGCATTTCCTCAGCCGTTTTCAATAGCCTGCAATCCTGTGTCGCAGCAGTCCATCCCAGTGAGGAAGTCTAGCGGCAGCAAACATCCCACTCGCGCTACAATATCGGAAAAGCTTAGGTGGAGCTCTATACCCATTGTTATAGCACACTCTCATATCCCCAACACTTCGTTGATTGTATGAAGAATGATAATGTTTTTGACCAGCCTAATAAGTCGCGTATTTCTAAAGAAATCTTAGTACCTATTTGTTTCAAAAACTTTCACATGTCAATGTACGCAGTACCAAGAAATAGTGATCCATCAAACATATGTCAAAAACAAAGAACAACCCAGTGTGAAACCATTACTATACAAACATTGAAAGTTTCTTATTCAAATAATAAAACCTTCACAATTACAAGTAATTTGGTGGCTATATTGAAAAATTAAAAAATGTTTAGGCTTTCAACAATGAGCGACATTGTCAGTAAAACCAGGTGAATATGACCACAATATAATATACCTACATGAACAACTATGTTGGTACTGTGGTCTATTATGATGTTGAGATAGTCAAAGCCTCATTGTTCAATTTGTACAAAAGGGCTTTTACAAGGCTCTCATTTAAAGGACCTCCCGTTTGAAAACAGCTTGCACAAGTTGCATTTTTAATACGCTTAAAAGGCTCAAAACTCCACCACGTGCCTAAAAAAAATAATTTTTTTTTAATTGTTGTAAATGTGCATTCAAAATGACAGTTCTCAAAAAAATATATTAAAAAAAAAACGGTGTTTCTAATATTTGTTTTTGTATTATATTTTTTTATCTATTTACTCATATCAAACACATGCACATATCCAAAAGAATACTAAGGTAAGACATAAATATAAGATTATACTTAAAAGAAATATACATTTTCATGTCGAAAGATTGCATAAAAAAATACATAAGTTAGCAATTTACATTCATAAAATAATTAGGGGATTTAAAAAAAAAAAAAAATTAACCAACAATGGTATTGTACATACAAAACAAGAAATAAAAAAACGAGGAAAAAAAATGAGGAGAAAAACAGAGTATCAAAACTAATTTTATAAGGAATTAAACTGTATAATCGGTTACCTGAAGAAATAAAAGAATTGGCGGTCCTTAGAATATATTAAATTAATTTCTAAAAATATTTTCTTAATAAATTTTTATATAAATTGTGAAAGTATCAAATGTTTATTTGTTTAAATTTAATGTTGTGCACACAGTGCTATGTTAATATAAATCTAGACAATATTACGAACAAAAAATAAACCTAACACAGCACCAATTACGTACACAACACAATATATGAAACAACTATCTAACAGTACAACAAGATGTAAGAAGAATTTGTGCTTTGTGTGAATTTACTAGTGATTGTGTTTTTATTGTTGTCAGTATGAAATGTAGTGCGTGGAGTGAGGTGTATGGAGTGATGTGTATAAGATGTGGTGTTTATATAGTGTGTATTCTGGGAGTACCTAGTTTAGTATTAATATTAATGTTAGTTTTTAAGTTGTTGTTGACTAGCTAAATAAAAGGTTAATAGATAATCATTTCTAAATAACAATAAATAAATATTGAAACCCAACCCCTCACCCATACACCCTCAATTATTTTTATTTTTTTAAATGCGTTTTCTTTTTTAACTTAGCTGGGATTTTTAAATGATATTTTTGTGAACAATCTTTGAGTTTGTCTTAATGCTTGCAGACTGGCTGGATTTCCTCTTTAGGGAGTTATTTATATTTAATTTTGTTTCAACAGAGAGGGAAAACATATTTAAGAAGGGAATATGGAAGTCTATTCCCTTCTCAAAAATGTTTTCCCTCTCTGTTGGAATTAATTTAAATATGAATAACCCCCTAGGGAGGAAATCCAACTAGTCTGCAAGCATTTGGACATACTCAAACATTGCTGAATTACTACCTGGTAAAAGAAGAAGTATAAAAATTGGAAAATTGTTTTTAGGCGTTGCCTAGTAGGTTATTTGGTTCAGCCGGATGAATCTCACCCACGTGATAAAGGTTTCAGCTCTTTTACTTCACAAAAGTTAACAGATGGAAGAGTTGAGGAAATGTGGATGTTCAAACATAGGCAGAATTGTGAATGTTGCACAGTGTGTAAAGTGGCCACTTAAACCAGCCAATGACAGGTCATAAGCCCTTTAAATGGCTAGATTTTTATATTCCCTTCTCAAAAACATTTTCCCTCTCTCAACAGAGAGGGAAAATTATTTCAACAAATAAATTAAGGTATTTTTGTTGATTTTTATTGGCTTTATTATGTACTTACATAAAAGGTATAAATTACTGTGTTATATAAACTGTATTGGTGTTGTTTTCCTAATATTGTTTTCATAAAATAAACATCCAAATTGTTCAATACAAGTAAAAATAGTACCCTACAAACAATATTAAAGAGAACACATTCAAAATTTATTTTAAAACCACCCAAGGCCGATAATAACTTTGAAGTTAATAAAACCCAGAATATAATAGACATTCAACAACTAGCCACTTAGAAAACATCGTAAACATAACCCCAAACTTATACGTGCAATAATACAGAGGATTTTAAGAATAATACTCATTGTTATACTGTACAAAAGGTGTCATAAATATATGTACGACCACCTCAAATCATTGGATCGGCAGCTGTACCAAAAATCACTCAGGTTATTCAAGAATTGACTCTAATTTCAGTGTAAGCTGTTTTAAATTGACCAGAACGAACTATTGCATTCATGCTTTGGCAAAGAAGATTTGCTTTTACTGGAACGAACTATACACAAAAGATCAAGTATTTTATTCAATTCACAAGCAAAAGGTGCAAACTTGAAGTTGTTTGTGGCAAGGCGCTTTGGTGATAAGCGTAACTAAATTATTGTCCTTACTAAATTTGAAAAATATCTAGGACCGATGATTTCAATTTATTATTATGTTTTATTATTTTGGGAACATTATTAAAATTTACGATTATTTATATTTATTTATGGGGCATAATATAAATAATAGAACTAGGACTCGTATGACGCGTATTTGTATATTTTTTTTAACAGCAAAAAAATATTTACAATAGAGAAATATCACATACTTTAAATACGTTCTTGCTCTAACTATAATGTTTTTTTTTCATCTATTGATATATTTTACGTACCTCTTAGTTTATTTAAAAATAAATTAAGACATATTATTTCTGGCTGCGATACGATCCCACTTACTATTTAATGATGCACGTTCCTGAACACTTACTCCCACACTAATACAATTAAATACACATCTGCACTTACTCTCATACAAATACACATAAACACATCCTTTTGTTGTAACACAATTTAATAATATGTATGATTTTTATTTAGAAACTTTGCCGGTCGGTGTTTAAATTGTATTTTTTTTTTAATGTTATTATATCATTGTCGACTGTTTGTTTCTTTAAAATAAATAAATAAAATAAAAAAATACCGATAAAAATATATTAAATAAATTTAGAATAATTAATCGTACTTTCAAAATCAATATGGATATTGTGGAGAAATGTTTTCATATGTAAACTCAGATTTTTTTTTAAACGTCACTAGAAAAACGCGACATTTTTGGCCTTGATAGTTGTGACGCCAAGATTCGGGACAATGTTCTAAACAAATTTTAATAGTCAGGAACCAATAAACATGATTCATGACGTATTAGGGGCGTGTCCAGTGGAAAGATCGTTTTTGCGGAAATTCAAAATGACAAATTTAAAAATATTTTGTTAGCTAGTAATAAGTAGCAAAATAATATTTTTGTTATTGGACAGTATTTTGTAGACAGTTATTACTTTAAAATGTAAAAAAATGTAATATTTCCATATTCTATGTTTTATGTTACGTTGGGACCTGGGAGACGCAGTCAAAATCAATCAATAATGTTTTGAGTATGTCTAAACGTCTGTAAACAAGCTGGATTTCCTCCGTCAGTAGTTAATTAGATCGAAATTTATTGCGACAGAGTGGTAAAACACTTTTGAGAAGGGAATATGGAAGTCTATGCATTTACAGGGCCTATGTCCGGTCATTGGCAGTTTTAATAATCAACAGGGAGATACAGTAACAGTAGAGATTGTTATTAAAATTATTAAATGTTTTTATTCTAGGCAAACTCGTAATTTTACAATATTGAAGCTGAAAAGGAAAAAATTACCAAGCAACTTGTAGCAACTTCACAGTACAGCCTATTGAAGCGTATTTTAATAGTATAGTGTAAAAATTTAGTTTTTTTTTTTTTAATTTCTAAAAAACCGCACGTAAATCGGTCGAGATTTAGTCTATCGAAGACACACATACGACCATTACCTTTTATATTTTAAATATATGTTTTTTGTAATAAATAAATAACAAAATTCAATTCACAAGTCATCAATCAATTTTCAGAAAAGGTTGATTCAACATATATTAGTTAACCTGACTGTCATAGAAATATTAATTAATAACGAGTTTTTTTCAGGATGATTTCATTGTTTCTAGAGTGGTATTGAAAGACAAATGCAATTAAATACACAAAAATGTTTCTTACTATTTGCCCAAACAATTTTCCTGAAATTCGTTAATTGTTTGTGCTAAAAAGAGAACAGAGTTGTGTTGCAGTGAGATTTAATTAAAAAAATAGCAGAAAATAAACTATTTGCGATGGATTGCTACTTTGAAATCGATCGTGTTATATAGTAAATCGCAAGATCGTCTTAAATGCCCAAAAAGACAATAAATACTTGACAGATTTGTTTTTGCAAGCCCTCTACCCGCCCCCAAATTTAAATGCCCTTAAATACGTTTTGTTCAAGAATGAAGAATGGTTTGCCTACCCGATGTTTAAAAGCACTAATTTCGGTCATTTTTTTCAACATGATTTGGAACCGGCGCGGTGTCCTTTTTCTGTTTTTCAATGAAACATTATCAACTGAATGGAGAGTCAGCATGGTAAACTAATTGTCTATTGTTAGGTCCAAATAAGAACTAATTTTATCCAAAAATTTTGATCTTGCCTAACTGTGAACACGAATTCTTTTTAGTGCAGAAAATGGCATTATAAGCATCGCGGTACGTAAGGTGGTTAGAACGTTTGTCTACCATACTTAAAGTCCCCGATTCAAATGTAGTATTAAACTATATTCCATAATTTATAATCGAATTAATTATTTAGTCCCTAGAATTTTTAATTAATTGCCAACGAACTAAAATTCAATCCACAATGTAACAAGAGCAAAACAAGAAAATGGCTACTCGATCAAAACTTTATGTGATTATTATAAAATTATAAATAAACTTATCAATGAAACTTCTTGGTTTAGTTTTACTTTTTATTATTTTGACCAACGAGCGCTTTCGCCTAAGTAGGCATCTTCAAGACTGGTGACTAATTAAGCGAAAGCGCTCGTTGGTCAAAATAATAAAAAGTAAAACTAAACCAAGAAGTTTCATTGATAAGTTTATTTATAATTTTATCATAATCATTAACTAAGGAGTTTTATCAAGAAATATCAACAAAAAACATCAATATTATTAAAACTTTGTACATAAATATTTATTCTACTGGCTTATTTGTTAAGATTTTTTTTTCTATTTCTTTCTTTTATAAAATAAAAAAAACAAAAAAGTTTATTTGTGTCTATATTACTGATCTCTCCGGCTAATAATACCTGCAAACTCATTGTTTTTACTAATTAATACATATCTACGTTTACACATCTAGTAAATGTTATCACTGTAACTCTCCAAAAAAAGAGACTAACCTTGTGCTTGGAGAGTGACTTACACTGTTGTAGTTTTTTATTGTTTATTATTAGAGTTTTTATAATTTTAAATACGAGTACATGAGAAAGAAAAATAAACAAATGATATATAAAGAAAAAATAATAAACAACAATGAAATAATTTAACTAGAAGAAACTTACCCGCATAAATAAATGTTTTATTTTTTTAACTTCACAAACATCAACAGATGAAAGAATTGAAGGAATAAGGATGTTCAAATATGGGCAGAATGGTGAATGATACACAGTGTGTAAAATGCCCCCTCAAACCAGCCAATGACAGGTCATAAGCGCTATAGATGTCTTGACTTCTATATCACCTTCTCTAAAATGTTCTTTATCTCTGTTGTAAAATGTCATGTAAATTAGTATTTCAATCGATTGTAATGCCACACTTGAATAATAACTGTTTTAGAAAGAAAAAACCACAAATTACTCAGAATATGGCAACAAGAGTGACACTAAAGTTTTATCCATACACTAGTATTAAATTTATGTTAAAAAAAATAATATCCTGAATTTTAAGAAGAGAATTATGTTCGATATTCTGACTTTCATGTACAAGGGGAGAAACAAATTGCTTTTTGGATGTATGTAGAAGAGTATTAAATACAAAAAAACTTTCACAAGTATAAAACGAACGAGAAGTAGAGGTGGTTTCAGACTTTCTAAGGTGAGACTAACTGGAACTCAAAACTACATTTACTACATGAGTTTTTAAATATGTACTGAGTGGCCAGAAAGTTTCTGGGAAGCTGGAAGCGTCTCCACATTCCGAATACAATGCTTTGTGCACATTAATGATTAGTAATATATGGATTTATGAGTAAATTTAAGTTAAGTAATTATATTTAAATTATTTTAAAGATACCTGACGGTAAATAAATGTATATAATTTGATAAATTTACAAAGTAAATTGAGTAAATAAACACAAATAAATAAAGATTTTATCCGCGTCATATAATGCATTTTTCTGGGTCCGTACGGATAAAGAATACATTTTCTCGGACGGGTGAAAATTGCCTCGGACGGGCGTTTTCGACTCGATAGCTAATCTCAGGTAAGAATCATGAAAAAGAAAATTGAGTTGAGATAAGTCCGCCTCATAGTAAAACAGCTGGTGCATTTGCCAACCATGTATGAGGTTCTGGGCTCGATTCTTAGCAAAATCAACGTGAAATATTTTTTTCAAATGTGGTTCTACAATTAATTATATTTATTGGATGCCTTTTTTTTATTTTCTTTTTTTTTCTCTTTTCTTTCCTTAATATTTTATAATTAATTTTCCGTTTCCTTTTTTTAATTACATCAAAGTACATAGTACATTCATAAATGCTTAAAAAAAATACACTTAAAACTCCAAAATCTGAATATGTAATAATAAAAATAAATAAATTAATAAAATTTTTAAAAATGTTAAATGTTTTAATCAAATTTTTCAAAACTTTTTTTTTATTGGGTAAGAAAAAAAAATATTTCTTCTTTAAAAATACATTTTTAGTTTAGCTTTTTTTTGTATCTGGAAATAATGATAAAATACTTAGTTATGCGTGTGAATAACCAGAACCCCGAACGAAAAAAAAACGATTTCTCTTTCTCAAGTTCTCATCTTCATCAGTAGTGCTACAGTCCGTTGTGGGCCCTGACGTTCTCTAGAATCTGTATCCATTCCTCCCTGTACCTTGCGGCTGTTCTTCAGTTTGTCAGGCCAATTGATCTAATGTCACTTTCCACATTATCTAGCCATTTTAATTCTGGTCGGCCACTGCTTCGTCTGTCCTCCGGAGTGACATATTGTTTTTTTTAAGTTGAAATTTAAATCTTAGGTTAACTTTGTTTTAATGCAAAAAAACATCAGTTGTCCCCAATACGCTATTTCAGTATCTACTCTTTTAAAATTAAAAGATACTTTTTTTTACCTTAAAAGTTCTTTGTACATTGAAATTATCTCATTTGGTTTAAAAGATATCATGTTTTGGAAATCGCACGATCACAAAATCTTGTTTCCTGAACATTTTGTACAATGTGACTTCCATACAAAAATGTATTTTACAAACATCTTTAAATTTTTCTACTTTTCGAACCAGTTTTTTTTTTTAATTAGTTGATTTATTTCTTAATATATACGCCCAATGGGCATTTTTAAGGACATATTTATTTATTGAAAATTATTATAAAAAAAGTAGAAAGACTCAATGGTATATAGTAGACTTTGTGGGAGTGGAAGCGGGAGAGAAGTGTTTATAATTGAATTTGATTCAGTGATTGTTTGAAAGAAAACAGTTTTTTATCAAAGAAATTAAGACTGGTATGTTTGTTGGCAAACCTAAGAATTCTGGGCATAGAGGAATGAAAACTATAGTTAGTTCTATGGTTAACGGTATGAAAAGATTAAGTTTTGTCTAAGGTTTCTAGTTGGGATTTTTAATTTTATTGAGCTCAATACTTTAGGCGCATCAAAGAGTGATTAAAGAATTTTAAATAGGACTAGAAGGTTGGACTTATTTCAACGGTCTTGAGGTTAAGATTTCTTTAAGGTAGTTTCTAACTCATTAAACGTATTTTGGTCTCTGGATAAAACCAACCTTCAGCCTATTTTTCTCAAAAATCTATGTTGCACTGATTATTTTTTTAATATTTTTTTTTAAGCCAATCAACAGGTTTAAGTAAGCCCTAATAGATTGGCATTAATGAGTAATACTTAATCTTAACATTCTGTTTAACAAAATGTTTAATTAACAAAAGGTATGTATACAGCATAATCTAAGGGGAAATGGCAAGTGTGACATCGCGAGTCAGGAGAAACAACACCAATTGCTTCTCAAATGCCAGCTCTTGCTGTCGGAACACATTGACAGTACCGTTTAGTGAGATTCCGTTCACTGTTCTGACGATCCTTGGCAGAGGGGAAAATAATCCGATGTTAGTTTTATAATTTCCCACAGCAAAGACAGGATTGGTACGCAAGTTACGGCGAGATACATTAAGGTTTATCTGAGAAAGGATATCATGGGCATCTATACAGTTAGATATTAATTTGTGCAAGAATATCAAACCAGCCAAAATCTTTTTGAATTTAAAATAAAGATGTAAAAAAAAAACTAAAGATATGATTCAATAATATTCAATCAATACTATTTTTTGTGTTAATCTTATTAGGGTGCAAAATTCACTGCTTGTCTTCAAACGTTTGGACAATTTAAAAATGTTGCTTAATTTCTGTAATTTAAAATCCCTTCGAGTCATAAATACCTCAGGACGCATATCCGTAACTCCACTCCCAGGATTGTTTGATAAATAATTAGTTAGGCTACAATAGATGCATCTGTTTCTCGTGAGGTAAAAAACTCCCTTTGTTAGCCGAGTCAGGTGCTAAACACTATCTTTTGGCCCCATAAGCTTAGGTGCGGCTTTTTCAAAGTCAGAAGCAGAACTGCCTCCTTGTTTAAATGTTCAAATAAAGAATAGAACGCGGAACGAGCTTTGAATTCTCAGGACCTTAGGAAAACAATAAACTCATGATTTTGTAACTGGTATTAGTCACGTTTTGCTACTGAGACGGGGAATGATTTAAGAAGGGAATAAATATGGATGTCCAAACATTTACAGGGAAGAGTATGGTTCTGCATGTGTAATTAAACCAGAATAAAGAACAAGTTAGTTAATAAGTCGCCATGATCGTATAACAACGACGCGTGTGATTTTCTTCGATTCCGCATTAGAAAAATAAAATTGATTATTTGACACTTATAAAACCATTTCAAGATATAATATAAATAAAATCAAAATGACATAAACAGACTACAAAGGCAGCAGAATAAAATATTATACGACCTTCCTTATCTAACAGCCACTAAATGACTCTTTCAACAAACTTCTTCTCTTAATGCCCTGTCAGGTATCCCCAACGTTGGCAATCACTCTGGCAAAATTCTCCCTGTCCTGTGCTGCCCGGAAAATCTGTTCTACAGTCGTGAAGCCAGTTCTGTCTCGTATATTTCGCAGCCAGGACATCTGTCTTCTTCCAGCCCCTCTGTGACCCTCAATCTTGCCTTTCAAAATTAAATGAAGCAAGTGGTACTTTTCTCTACGCATTATATGCCCCAGATATGAAATTTTTCTAACTTTTATGGTGGTTAAGAGTTCTCTGTTCGTTCTAGCTCGATTTAAGATTTCAGAATTGGTTATCAGGTCTGTCCAAGATATTTTAAGCATTTTGCGATGCAACAACATCTCAAAAGCCTCCAGCCTATTCATAGTGTTCACTTTCAGAGTCCAAGTCTCACAAGCCATACAACAATACAGACCAGACCACAAATAACATTTTACTAATCTTTAAGTTGAAAATTTTAAATAAGTTTAGAAAGTTGGATTTATTTCGATGGTCTTGAAGAAAAGATATATTTAGACTAGTTAATAACTTATTATATGTATATTGGTTTCTGGCTAAGCCCAACCTCCAGCCTATCTTTTTTTTAAATCGATGTTAAACTGATTCAATATTTTTGATATGAACATCATAATATGGAGACCAGATAACAGAGGAATACTCTAGGTGCGGGTGAACTAGGGAACAGATGAAAGTTTTAAGGGTTTTGATATTTTTGAAGTCAGTTGTGCTTCTGTTAATAAATCGAAGGCGTTTTAAGGATTTTTTGATAACATGTTTATTATGAATTGTAGAAGAAAGTTTAGTACTTTCCAAGTATAGTACCTAAATTTCGTATACTAGACACAAATGATAATATTTTATCGTTCAGTGAGGATTTTATCTTAAAATTTAAAGGTGAAATATCTCACAACTAGCAAAATGTAGTTATCAACTTATATCAGAAACCTGACTTTTTCTTTCGCCTATGCTTTTAGTGCACTATATAGAACTTGAAAAGTTGGCCGTATATGCGCTCTGGAGCTGCAAGACGTGCAGTAATCTAGTTCTTATTTGCTGTTTAATTCTCTCATATTTGGAAACGTGGAACTGGTCTATGCACTGTGTAACTGCGAGACAATTAGGGATACTTTTTGTACAGCGCCCTAGGGGTGATTTTTACATAAATGGGGGTTCATAAATTATTTGTTTTTATAATCTTTAGAATTATATGAAAAAAATTAGCTAAAACCTTTATTCCTCATTGGTGTGTTTTATTTTACCTCCTTACCTGTTCTTGTGCTAATAATTTTAAAAATAAATATTGATAATATATGAAAGGTGAACGTTGACCTAACAGAAATATTTTATATTACAAATTAAAATGAATGTCGGCACTTAGATAGCTATTAAAACACAAAACAAATATGTTGCCAGTAATAATTAAGAATGATTCTCGGCAAACATTTGTTGATTGGTGCATTCCTTTCCTTTGAACTTGAGGGTCGTGGGATCTTAGCTTTCTTTCCCAGGTTGCAATATATATTTAATATTTGTACAAAAATGGAACGCAATTAGCAAATTAATTATTATTATTTAGAGTTTGATTGTAATGTGTTATACTTTCATATACGATAATATGAAAAAAAGCTTTTTTTAAATAGTTATAAAATGCAATAATTTGTTATTTATTTGAATGCAGAAATCATGGTATTTTTTACAGTAAAGAGGTCTAAAAGCAATGTAAAAAAACAACAAAGAAGTTCGATGCTACAGGCAATTTGACATTAAATATGTTTTCTTAGACACGGTAAAAATTAATTGTGTGGCGAAGTAAAATGCATAAAAAAAATCATAAAAATGAACTGTTTTCAATTGCGTTACAAGTTCTTCTGAATTAACCAATGATAAAGTTTGATATATATCTGGTTTTCAAAAAGCCAACTCACCAATCAGCAGAACTCATAGACTAGAACCTACGAAGTTACTAGCGGAGTTAAAATTACAAAACTTTAAAAAATCGTAGCGCTCAAAATAGCTTTGTCTGTTAAGAATTAAAAATATATTTTAAAAACCACTGAACTTCCACATTATGTATCCAGACTGATAAAAAATACAGTTTTGTGTGTGAAATAGAACCCAGGACGAGTGTTTTTGATTAGATTATTGATCTCAGGTACCCAAACAAAAAAAATCGATTAGAAATAAGTCCACCGCGTCATAAAATGGTTTGCGCTTTCGCCTACCATTTTTGTGGTACTGGCTTCGATCCCTGGCAGGGTAGAAGTTTAATATGGATTTTGATTTTGAAGGATGTTTGAACGGCAATTTTTTTACTGTTTCTAGACTAGTATTGAAGCGTGAGACCACACTTTTATGTAACAGATGATCAAAATGCGCCACATAAGCTTAGGGTGCGCAATTATCTTTTGTGACTTTCTTGTTTTCGTTTGAATCTCATATCTTAAATAAATGCTTTTTAAAAAAAACATTTTTTGCATAAATACTTCAATATCTGTATATGACTATTCTGTAAAACTCTTTTTACATTTTTTATCGCATGTAAAATTACTGCTATTTTCCGAAAACAATTAAAAATAACAACAAAATTTTAACGAATAACGAAAACTTTTATTAGACGAGAAATATTTTTAAAAAATAGGAAAAACAATTACCATACGAGTTGAATAAAATAAATATTCAGATATTTAACCCAAAAAATTCACTTTACATTATTTGGTTCATAGTATTAAGTCTATCCCTGTTGGTTTGATCTCAGGAGTGCCACATGGTTCTTATCTGGGCCTTTTACTGTTTTTTTATTACATTTATGGTATTTCTAAATTTTTTCTCGATAGCAACTTTAGTTTGTATGCCGTCAATATGAAAAGTTTTAGTTCATTCAACTGTACTTCGATGCAATGCAAAACTATTTAGACCGAAACATACTGCCAAGAGAACGGCTTAGCTTCTTACGTCTTGAAATGCCATGAAATGTCATTTACCGGGATATAAAAAAGACAATATTCTAATAACACTATTATCCATAACAAAAATAGCCGCAGGTATTTGTGAATTATCTTGGACACAAAACTTATATTTAACGCGCATGTAGATACTATTTTATAAAAAGCGTATAAAATCTTAGGCTTCCTGATATGTATGTAGCCCATTCAAAAACTCAAGCTCTGTCATGGTACTGTATACCTCATTAGTCAGACGTCACATAGAATACGCCAACTACATCTGAAATCATTAATTCAACATTTACGTAAACTGAATAAATAAATTGTCAGCCTCGTCTTGTAGTAGTCAGCACGTTTATCGACCATGAAAGAGTTCTTGACAATATACTGGATGACTAGAGCTGAACCCGTTATAGCAAACTCGCACATAGAAGGGGTCATTTTCTAATTATTAGACCTTACTTTGCCTTGCTAAAATTTTATAGTTTGGGAGATATGTCGATTTTTATACTTTTTGAGATTTTTCCAAAATTTGATCTTCAAGCATTAAAAACTTTTTTCTTTTTCATTATTTTAGTCTTTTTTTTATTATTTGTTGGTAGTTATAGACATTTTTGATTTAAATACATCGGAACTTTTCTCAAACTGTAGTTAAAAAATAAAATATTAAGCTTTAGAAAAAACAAATACTTAAAAAAACATTGACGATCAAAGTCAACCTGAAATAAAAAAAAAACTACGGTGTTCCAATAACTTATTCTACTTTAATTTTGTTTTCTAGTTTTTCAACTTTTTAACGGTACTTAATTTGTATTCCGAAAGTTGCTAACATAAAAAAATATACAATTATTTGTGTAATAATGAACAATAATATCTTCCATACTATAAAGCTTTAGCTAGGGAAAGTGAGGTCCAACAATAAATTAGAAAATAACCTTCTCTATGTGCGAATTTGCTATGGTGGGTTTGGTTCCAGTCACCCTGTATATATATATGTTTTTAATGTGATTTTAAACAAGGATATTTCACGGTTCCTGGACTGGCACCGGAAGCGCAAGACTGATCATCTTACCTTCATGTAACAAAAAATGATCAAGTTACGCTGCGATTGGTGTACCAGTGCAGTCATGTGCCCTATGCGTCATTAGGTGCGGAAAGGGAACAATGAAAATGATGATTGTGTGCACAACAGTTAATACGAATAACGGTATTATTAATGTTTTTGCCAACGTCTTTACAACTTTAGTAGTCTAGTTAAGAACAATAAAAATAATTGTTTTCTTTCCATTTAACACATGGATGGGAAATTTGTTCAATACTTATATTCTTACATTCTGTACCCATGTACGCTTTAACAAGATACCGCCATGGCTCCTACATATTACTAATAAAACATAATTGTTTTTATGTACAAAGCTTTTAAGGTAAGTAATTTTGAAAGAGCAGGCATTGTTTGTAAATGAAAACAAAGCGCAAGATGTGGATGTTTTCCAATTATTATAAGGCCTCTAAATATAACCTGGCCACACTAAAAATACTAAAGTAAATGCTCTTATCCCAGGATAATTCTAGTTCTGAAAGGTAAGGGTCGATTCACTGCTGTGTGGGATTTTTGCGTTTTCATGCAAAGTTGTAAAATTATATATTCTTATTCTTCTTCTGCAGCCTTATTCTCTCCACTGCTGGATAAAGGCCTCTTCCAAACGTCTCCATTCCTTCCTATCACCTGCTTTCACCATCCACGTTTTACCGGCAATAGAGGCAATGTCGTCGACCCATCTTTTCTGTGGCCTTCCAACACTTCTTCTGTCTGCCCACGGTCTCCACTTTATTATTCTGGGTGTCCACCTGCCATCATTTTGCCTCGCCAAGTGTCCTGCCAACTGCCATTTCAATTTCGCAGCATGATCCATGATATCCACGACTCCGGTTCGGCGCCTTATTTCTTCATTTCTTATTTTGTCTCTTAGACATACACCGAGCATCTGTCTTTCCATGGATCGTTGCGTGCATTTTAATTTCTGTCTATTTTTTTGTGTTATAGGACTAGAAATCATGTCCATAACACAAAAATTATATATTATATAATAAAAAATGTACCAAATGTAAACAAAAAAATTCTTAAAAATAAAAAAAATTAAAAACGGCATAAGCTCTTTACGTAAGCGCGACCTGTATATATCTATCTGACACATCCGATAAGTTTAGAAGGATGCGCGGTCTGTCTTTTCCCAATATAAACACATTGTCGTATTTTTTTCCCTGGATTACGGCACTAGAACGATGTTTTCTTTATTTATTGATACTATAGATGCTGCCCCAACTCAACACTTTTTTCTAGCGTGTCGGGGCAAATTCACTGGCATGAGTCATTCTTAATTGTGTCGCTACAAACTGAGTCTCTGTCCTTAATAAATGTATACACAATGCTTATTTATGTATCTATTTTATTAACATACACGGCAAATCTGCCTTTTACAAAAATGTATAAGATTAAAATATTTGGTTCAATTTTTAAAAAACATAAATAACCTTTTACTTAAAATTTAAAAACAAAAATTAAACCTTAAAATTTTATAACATATTCCGTAGAAGTTTAAACCATTTAAGAATAAATGTTTAAATCAAATCAAATAATAAAATATTTTAAAGTAATATACCAAGAAAATTATAAAATACGGTTTCATATGGCTGGGCAAAGTGAACAAAAAATTGTACAAATAAATAAATATACTCCACAATTTGCGTGTCCAAACAGCCTTTTTGTTGATTACCTGTTTTTGTAAGAGCTTAGGGTCCATCCAAAAACCCTTTAGATCGTACAGGTTTACCTACATACGTACAGTATACAAATATGATGATTATTTTTGAAAAAATCTAAACTTGCCTTACGAAAAGTTTCTTTTTGATACTCTTTCTTCCTAAAGAAATCAAAATAGGCTCAGTTTTTGGGTACAAAAAACTAAAATACGAGTTTTTATTTTTTTTATATTCTAATGAGGCATTTTTCTGACACAATTTTGGAAGGCATCTGCCATAGAGACACAAAAAATATATATTTAATTTTCCTATTCCTCAAACCGGTCTTTCTACGCAAATCCTCTTAACGTATTTATTCTAGTTATCACAATGTTTTATAACCGTCTTCAAGTGGTATTTTGTACGTTACATTACTTGTTCAGATAAACTTAAAATAGTGAATACCCTACTCAAAACTAAACAGGTTAGTGAGTTAATGAGAAATTCAGTTGTTAGCAAAATCAGGCGTAAATTATACATATTAGGTTCAAGGTTTAGAGAATTGAACTTTTTTTAACATACCATTATAAACTTTTCCGCTTCGAGGTGTATTGAGCGTGTTTGCATATCTCCCGGACTCAAATATTTTAAATTTATTAAACTGTTAATGAAGTTTGGCGTGTATTTTACATTTAAAAATACGAAAATCTACGGAAAGTTCTAGAAAGATGGAACTGAATTTGACATAACGGTTCTATTGCAATTTATTTAGTTTTATTTAGATGTAATATTTTATTTATTGCTTTGAATAAGTTAATTGATTCTGCTCTCTTAGAGACGTTCTAGATATTGGCACTCTCAGAAGTGAGCACTTTGCTCTGTTTTAATCTACTGCAACATATGGAAAAGTTGGCTGGGGGGGTTATGCTGCACCCATCTTAAAGCCTCTCATAATTTCTCAAAAATTATTTTTGAGAATAATATTCCGGCGCCTTCCAACATATTTGTCAGAACAGTTGTTCCAATACCTGGAGGTGCTGGATATGAGACAACTGTACCTAAAAGAAGCACTTACACACTTCTGGTCAAACGATAAGGAGAGATCTCAGCAACATGTTCGTACAAGGTTTTTCGAGAGCACGAATTATGTCACACCTAAAGCCCGTACGCCTTTTGCTTAGCTGCAGCTCTTATTTATCGCACCGAGAATGTTCAATATTTTAGAAGAGCGTATTAGCTCTCAAGGACAAAAACTATTTTCAAGATAGGAATTAAGGACTGGATTTTCCTTAGTGGGAGAGTTTTTGAGAGTGAAACTCCTTGATGATTTTCCGAATGTTTGAGTTTACTGTTTGCCATATTTGATGTGCGATTTATTTTGATTTTTTATTTTATTATTGTTTCGTTTTTGATCATATATAATATTTGTGATGATATACTTATGTGTATGTGTCAACCAATTGCTCTTTTCAACTCAACACAGGACTTTTGCTAATACTACAACAGGTTTTACAAATAATTTTACCTAACTTACATAACATTGTTTTTTGTATTATATGTTCACGAAATTGTTAAGTTTAAATTAATTAGTTCTACGTTTCTCCAATGAAGACAGATTCAGAGATTGCTATATTTCAAAATAGGAATAATTACATCTTTGTAATCCGAGCAACCATGCCACTTTTCTTAGAAAACGGTGTTGGACAGACTCGATATGGTCAATGTGAGTCCGTAGAATGGAGACCAAATAGGAGAAGCGTATTCTAGATGGGGTCGAACTAGTGAGCTATAAAGAGGTTTGATGATATTAATATTTTTGAAGTCCGCCGTCATTCTATTGATAAAATCGAGAAGTTGGAGAAATTTGCTTACAATATTATCAATTACAATAAAACCAATATCAATTTAAAGGGTGTATATATTCATATTTTATTTTTTATTTAAAACTTAACACACTTAAATAAGCACCCGATGTTATAATATAAATACGGATGTAGTTCGGTTGGAGTAAAGTTTTATACCTTAGTTTAACTGCATAATTAACCTTTAGTTAATTAATGAAACGACAGAATCCTTTATAAAGTTGTATCTACATAGGGCAGGTCAGGTTTAATGAGTTAATTAACAGGAGTCTAGTCGTGTACTGCCTTCCCACTAACTACGATTGGCCAAGTAAGTCAATAAGTATCTACAAGTAGTCAAGCAGTAATAAAAAAAATCATGGTTACTAAATATTAAAAAAAATAGTTAAAGATATTTTTCAATTTCGTACCAGAAAGTTAAAGTTAACTTAAATATTGCTTTCTTTTTGTTTTCTCTTTTCCACTAAATAATAATAAAAATAACATTGACTCCATATTTATGTTAAATTTGCTGAATGGCTTAATTGATGTACCATCGTTACTGGAACAAGTGGCATTCAATATTCCGATCCGCCGGTTGCGAAATAATAATGTGCTGTTCCTCGATCAACACAGCACAAACTATGGCTTGCATGCACCAATGTCCCGATTGTGTTGTATTGTAAACTCGAGACAAGATCTGTACTTTTTTGGTGTAAGTCTTTCTGGATTTAAAAATTCACTAAGATAGACCGGATCTTGTCTTGGGGTGGTAATTTTTATTTTTTTGTCCTAGGTTTAATTTTATTTAGTTGTATTTTATTTTATTAGTGCCTGTATTTATAATAAGACATTGTATTTACCACCGTTAGAATGGACTGCATAAGTCCGTCAAATAAATAATGATGAGTATAGAATTAATTTATTTATATTTATAGTATAAAGTATTTATGATATGTATAAACTCAATACGTATGTATAAAATATAATATATATATATGTTTACGCAAATATAACCAACTGATGATGATGATATCACCAAATAAATGTATTCTTTAGTTAATTTAAGTTTTTTTTTTTTATATTTTTTTATTGCTCTAAAAAAGTTTTTTTCTATTATTATCTAGTTATTCTCAAGTTGAATGTGTCATATTAATATTTAGAAGATAAGATTTTCTTATGGTTATTTTATCGTTATCTTTTATTTAGAGATGTTATGTTTCTTTTTTACTTTCTTAGTTTATGTATTATATGTTCACTCAATTGTTTAATTTCAATTATTCTGTTATTTCATATTATGTAGTACATGACTATTGTGCACTGCTGTGATTATTTCTGTAAATCATTTTTTAGCAAAAGGTTTTTTGAACCGTTGATGTATAAAGAAATAAATAAATAAATGTAATGCATTACAAGTGCCCCGATTTTCTAGCGAGTCGAGGCAAGTTCATAGGCATGGGCCGTTCCTGATTGTGTCACTATAAACTGTGTCTCTATTGCTAATAAATGTACCTGCAATGTTTTTAATGAACAAAAATAAAAAATAATAAATATTGCTAGTTCTAAAAATATTTTTAGTTTTTCCAAATCGGAGACAAGGACTGTACTTTACCTCCTAGGGTTTGTCAATAAAGATTTAAGCTCTTTAGCTTCTCAAAAATTAACAGTTAGAAGAACTGAAGAAATATGGATGTTCAAACATGGGCAAAATTTTTAATGTTACACAGTGTATAAAAACGCAACTTAAATAGCTAAGTTATAAGCTCTGTAAAAGCATAAACTATTTTTATTTTTTCTTCTTTTGAAAGTTCTCAATTTCTGTCGAATTTGCTCGCTCTTTTTTAGAATCTATTTTATGCATATTTGTTTACGTACGTATTAAAGCTAAAAAAATACACCAGTTTTTTAATGAATGGTTAGTAGAAATTTCCATTGGGCAATATTCCCGCAGATATAGAAAAAAATGTTGCACAAAAATATATTAAAAATTAATCGACATTGGTTATGTTTTTTGATTTTGCATTAGCGTAAAATGCAAAAAATGTTAATTAACTTTAACTTTTTTAGTTAATTTTTTTTACCTTTGGTGAAACTGCAACATTAAGTTTTAACATTATACATTTATTTACTTATCTGTGTAAAATCATTCGCGGTGATAGGGTTAATGGGATCCGTAAGAATCGGGTGGCATAAAAAAATGAATAAAAAAGGGTATTATAATAGGCAGTGGATTCCAGACATCTGGGCGGCCACACCCGATACTAACCATTCAACAGCTCGCATTCAATTCAATTGCATTCAAATCAACTGAGTGATAATTTATCCAACAATCAAATTAATTTCTTTCAAGGATTCAACGGTCAAATTACAGCATGGTACGATCACCTCAAGTTGAAAATAATATAAAATATTTGTAAATAACATCTTACCAACTTTTCTATGTCTACCGGTTTCAAGATGTACTCATCTCTTCTTCAGGACACCAATTTAACCAACATACAAAACCTACTAATACACCTTCACCATAGTTGTTGCACAAAAATATAAAACCAATCCGACATGCAATTCAATAAGCACATGCACTGATTAAGCTAGGGTTTCCTAGGACAGCGGTGCCCGTATCTTAACGGCCGTAGTGAACGGTGATGCGGTGGGAAGCCGTCGTAACGTCATCTGGAGAGTGGTTTCCTAGGGAAACGGTGTTAAATGGTGTTGATAACCCCGTTTTCCTAGGAAACCACACTCTAGTCATCGTTACGACGGCTGTCCACCGCATCACCGTTCACTACGGCCGTTAAAATACGGGCACCGCTGTCCTAGGAAACCCTAGCTTTAGATAATGAAAGCGGGAGGGGATAGATGAAGGGGTTTGAGTTTAATAGGTTAAGGTTGACTTTTACCATGAGATATGCTAAGACCACCATAAGTGCTGCAAATAAAAAAAAATGTTTTACATTTATATTCATGTTTATATTTGTATTTATTTTAATGTTTATATGGTACAATTGGCTCTGCACTATGTAGCTATTTTACTGGAAAAAAAATAAATAAAAAAAGAATTAAAAATAAAAATAATAAAACATCGTATAACGGGCTATATTGAAAGGTTCTTTGATTATTGATAAAATGAACATTATTTTTTAAAGCTTTCCTAATGTGAAATATTTCCATAGAAACCAATAGACATAGGAAACTATGTAAGTGATAATATACAAACATTTTATAACGTTTAGTAAAAATTTTGACCACAAAGTTCATGTTGTAAATATTAATTATGAATATATCATTTTTTCATTAACAGTTTATAATTTACAGAGCATCGCATTACTACTAATAACAATCATTAACATCATCACAGTCATCATCATCCCCCTTTTTGTACCCAGTTGTGCATAGAGCACTGCATTGGTAAACCAAATGCAGAGTAGTTCGAACATTTGTAACAAGAAGGTAGGTGACTGATCAAGTCATATGCTTTAGGTGCTGACCAGAAATCACCCACAGTTAAATAACGCTAGACCTCAAGAATGGAAAGCGAACGCACCAATCACGCTTCATTGAAGAAAGAGGTATGTTCTTAATTTCTATAAAAAATATAATGTATGAATTAGTTTTAAGATGTTGTAAAGTAACTAAATAAAGCATAAATTAAAATATATAATTTTAGTACATTTTTTAAAAATTAAATCAAGAATGGGTAGGCAAACGCGCCAACGACCTCACAATGAGGCGAACTTAACTTTGCTAGATTTCTTTACTTAGGGTTTTTACCTGGGAGCAGCCACCGAGTCGAAAACACACGCCTAGGATTCTTATTCTATTTTATACCCAGAACTGTATTTTTCTTCCATCAGGACACGTATCAGTGAATCAATAATTAAAATATTTTATTTTTTATCATTACTTATTATTTTTAATTTTCATTTTGATAAGAAACAGCAATAGATATCTTAAATATAAAACAAAACAAATTACAAATAAGCTAAATAAGCTATTATGCAAGAAATATGAAAAAATGTTATGTCGTTTTCTTTAAAACTGGCAATTAGTTATGGGATTACTTGTACTTTGCCACCATATAATATTTTCAGATCACCACCAATGGTGGGTTAAATTTTTCTAAAGTCACTTAGATTGACTTGAGGCTAGGAAATGATCGCCTGTTAATCACTGTCCGTTTTCATGTAACTAAAATTATATATGTGTATTTCTTGGTGATTTAATTAGATTACCTACATCCTTTTCTCTCAAATAAATATATATTTGTCTTATGGTATCCCATATTTTGTCATTTTCGGAGATTCTGATGGATAAAATATTTCATTCAAAATTATCTTAGTATGTGATGTTACTATTTTCCTATGGATTAAAATCAACTTGAAGATTGCAAAAAAAAGCTGTGGTAATATTCATAGTACTTAACGAGATATTAATTAAGTACAATTTGCAACGCCGCGCCGCGCGCTGGTTACATCACAGGAACGGGTTGGTTAAATAATTAAATCAGTAAAATACTCTAGTTTTACCTACACAATCAGCTTATAGTGACTTGTATCTCTTTAGCCAAGGCGTTTTCTTAGTGTAAGAATAAGTCCATTGCATAGTAAATATTGGCCCTTTAGCACGTGCAACATATGGTAATAAGTAAAAAGGGTCAACCTATCTTTCAAACTATTCAATTGCAATTTGAACTTTATCGATTTGAACATTTATTTGAATATCCGTTCTTACAGTTTTAGATTAAGGAGATTAAATTACTGGGATAGCAATTTGCTAAATTTTAACAGAAGAAAATGACCCTGATTTAGCGTTGATACCACGATAATAAGTATCATTTTCCTATGCGCGAATATAAGGCAGTGGCGAGCGGTGATTTATTTTATAGGTAATCTCCAAAAAATGTTCATTCATTTGTACCTAAATATTAGTACAAAATATAACATAATTTTAAATAGCTATTTTTTCTGTGTTTCTGTAAAAATCAACTCATACAACAATTACAATAAACTTATGACGCGATAAACGTAGCTTTATTCTACAGTATTTTAATGCAACACTCGTACAAAAGTTGATTAAAAAATATCACAATGACATTCAGCAGATATTTCTATTATGATTGAATTATCAACACTCAACTGAGCAATAGCCAATTTCTTTTAAAATTAATGAATAATGCGAAAAACGGCCACTTCAAATGCCACATGTTCTATATGACACATAATGTCAACGGTATCGTATTAAAGAAAAATAGTCCTTCGGAAATAATGTTCGAAATACAATTTTCCAAATAAAGAATCTTCAAATAATATTTGTAATCTGCAAGCTTTTTTAGTACTAGGAATCCTGACTGGGTTAAAGACGTACAATACAGTGTTTTTTTTTGTATGGAGAAATAAGCTGAGGTAATCAGCTTGTTTCATCGTTCACTCAGAACGGACTGGGCGTTGTATAGATATTTTTTTTGTAAAAATATATAAACGGTGGCATAATTTAAAATAAAAAAACTATTATTTTATTTATTTTCCCGTAAACATATTAAATTTACTGTTGGAAATTAATATCAAAAGTCAAAAACACTGATAAGCTGTGCATAATTGCTTATTTGGACGATTTGCCCCTGGTATAAGGACAGATGCAATTAATCAATTCTGGAGTAATAATTATATAGATGTGTAAATAAAAGTAAAAATATGTAATAAAAAAACAGAGATTTATTAAATTAAGCAAAAAAACTTTTAGAAAAATGTTCAGACATTTGAAACAAAAATAGTTTTTTTTGCACAATGCTTTGTTTTTTTTTCTTCAAATATTTCGTTTTTTATTAAATGTAACAAAACATTACACCGCCGTTCCCAAAGGAATTTATTAGCACAACATTATAAGAGTTACCTCAATAGCATGATACAATTATTTTGTAAATTATATCATGATTACAATTTATTTATTTATTTATTATCATGATTGTAGTAATGAAGATCATTATTTTTAATAATTTTCAATGATTAAACGCAACTCCGCGGTATTAACTGAAAAAAATGTAAAAAAATAAATGACGATTATCCATCCAACTTTACTGGGATTTGATTGATGATGATATTCTGAGAAGATATATTATGCAGGTACTGATTTGATGATTCAATACGAAAGTTACTGTAGATCTGGCATATCAATGGTGAGACTTAATGATTGGTAGGTGGTTAAATAGACAAACCTTTGCGTCAAATTAACGACTCGCTCAAGTCAAAATAGTGGAGGAATAATGAGGTTTCTAATGATATTGGGTCCTCATCAACTTTGAAACATTATACAGGTAATGTCAATAAATATTGATATACCAAACATTTTGAGTTTGTCCAAATTTTTGTAGACAAGGACTGGATTCAACTCCTTGGGAAGCTGTTAATATTAACATATTACAACAAAGATAAAGAACATTTTAGAGAAAGTGATATAGAAGTCTAGGCATCTACAGAGCTTATGACCTGTCGTTGGCTTATTTAAGTGGCCACTTTACACACTGTGTAACATTCACCATTCTGCCCGTATTTGAACATTTATAATTTTATCTGTTGATGTTTGTGAAGTTAAAAAACTGAAAACTTTATTTATGCGGGTGAGATTCACCTAATCGAAGTCTAGGCATCAACAGAGCATATGAACTGTCATTGGCTAGTTTAAGTAGCCACTTTCTGCTCCACTTTCTACAGGTTTCCGCTCTTTTGCTTCACAAAATTTAACAGATGGAAGGGTTACGGAAATTTGAACATTTAAACATGGACAGAATGGTGAATAATACACGGTGTGTATAGTGGCCACCTAAACTAGCCAACAGCAGGTCATAAACCTTTTAAATGCCTAAATTTCCACTTTTCCTTATTGAAAATGTTTTCCCTCTCAGTTGCAACAAATTTAGATATGAAAAACTCCCTAGGGAAGAAATACAGCCTGTCTGCAAACTTTTTAACATACTCAAAACATTTTTGAATAATCATGACGTTTACATTTTTTGTTAAATCACCTTTCAATGTCCACTCCCTCTAGTTAGAGCACACGGCTGTTTGAACCGCCTCCAGGCCTCCTTATCAGCTACTTACTCCTGTGCTTCCTCCCGTCAGGTTTCATGTCGCGTACTTCTGGCATAGACTTGCTTATTCATTTCTTAAACTATTTTTCGTCTCTGTAGAAAAACCAATGATTAAATGATTTATCCCCAATGAGTGAGAGTGTATAGACACATAATTAAGGATGATGGTATCCTTAACATTGAATAATTTTATTAAATGACTACCAAATCACCAAGGTCTGGGTATTTTGGTAATGAATTAAAAATTTGAAAAAATAAGAGTGCCATCAAATTAGCTTTTGCACACGGAGTTTAATTTCAAAACTAAATAAAAAACATGAGTAAATATTGACATAAACGTATTACTAATGTAGTGGTTTAGTGGTCAACGCGTTTGCGTACCATGCAAGAGATCTCAGGTTTGATTTTCGACATTCTTAGAGGTGGGAGTCAGTGCTATGCAAGCTCTTGACGTCACTGCGACCTATAAAGATCTATTGTGACTGATCTCCGTAACATTTCTCGCCCTCCAAGCTCAGATCTATAAAGAGCCTGGGCTTTGTACAGAGCACTAAAGGCGAGAGTTCTCATTTTGCCAAATCTCCCCTACTAAACCCAAATCCATTAATTTTTGGCTTATTAGGTAGGGGGCAAGCTTTTTAACATCCTTAGGTTTGACCAGTGGTCCCCGAGGATGAGGCTTCTTTTATGATTCAAAATGTAACATTCACGTAAAATGTGTATATGTGATTCATAATCTGAACAGCAGAACCTACATCGACCCTCGATAATTTATAAAAATACACATATAATAAAGCCCCGTCAAGGCAAAATAAATGAAATCTTACATGCTTTACATGCTTTCGTGCATCCCCTATCACTGTCAGTAACTAACTGAATCTCTTTTCGCACAAACACTGACCACAAAACAGCGTCTCTGTCTTTCTTGTTGTGAGTTCTATCTTCATGCTATATCTTATTAATATTTATTGCTGTATTGTCGTCCCATTCATTATTCGCGTGGCAATGAAAAATATTTTTTGTTTTGAAATCCGGCAAAGTTGTACAAATTTTACTTTCCAAATCCGGTGTCAAAATGTCTATTTGAAGATAACAAAAAACACGCCTTCATCATTTAAAAAAAAAGATAAATCATGTTTTGAGTCGTATATTGACTTATCTGGCACAGCCACAGAAAAGTTAGGCAGGTGTTTTTCCACTTAAATATTTCATAGCCTATTTGTACAAATTTCACTTTCCAAATCTTGTGTAAGAGCTTTTTTTTAAAGATTACGAAAAATAAAACTTCATCATTTAAATAAATAAGATATTTCAAGTCTTGTAAACTATGTAGACCAGGCGCGTTCCGTCCATAGATACTGTGGATGCGGCGCACCTCTTGAAATTTGAAAAATAATATGAATTTTACAAAAAAACATTATAAATACGAAATAAAACCTTCAAATATGTATTCCTAAAATTCTCACTGAGAACGTTCAGGTGCACACAATTCAAACAATATCTTCAGTATACATACCTAGCTACATATGCGTATTTCCTATATCAATGTACGTACTGAATACCTAAATATCTTGTTCTTGCTAGTATTTGTTGTATACGCAAGATGCTGCTTGTCGAGTTGCGTCTGGTTCCCATGGCATTTGTCCAAATGTTCGCGCATGCGCTTTAGGTTCATAAGGTTTTAGATTTTTCTTTCGAGATTCGGAGAGATAAGAAGCATCCAATCTGTATGATGCATATAAAAAACGAATCTAATAACTTTATCATACAGTTTGATGAAGCGCGTTATTGACACTTGGCTCAAATTTCTGAACGATTGTCTCGGGTCTTGTTTTAGCGGAACCAAGGGACGCAGAATTGAGGTTGGAGGAGGTGACAGTGCCGGCTAACGATAAGGTCTCCCGAAAGCGTCCGGTGATGTCCACATGCTCCATTTAGGAGTGGAAAAAGAAGAAAAAAATATAAAAAATTACAGCTTCACCTCTAGACGCGCCTATGCTCCGTCAATTTATTGATTGTCAACTATTCATTATCATTACTCTAATGGACAACTTATAGAGCTTATTAAAACATTCTGAATAAACCTTCTAAAATAAGGAACATGATGGTTTTTTGTCAGCATCCTTACTGATAAAAGTCACCGCACGCGCCTGATGTAGACTTGTATAACACCATAGCCACACAAGAGTTAAGTGACTTTTGCTCATTTATAATCTGGACATTACAAGCTACATGAGTCAGTGAAGGCAACGAACGAACAAAATACTAGGAATATTTATTATAATGTTAAAAGTTGATTTTTATTTAATATTTTGTGTCATGTTTTTTTTTTAATATAACGTACACGGGTACATAATACATAGTCATATGGAAAAACAAATAATTCGGATTTATGCAACTTTTTTTAAATAAAGTTACCTGGTGACGTTTGCCTCTAAAAGAACATCATTATTTTACGCTTCGAATGGCAAATTTAACAAACTCGTTTTTAGGGTTAGTGACTTTTACCCGAATAGCGACGAAATACTTTCGTTACAACCTTTTGTCAAGAAATTAAAAATGAATGGTCTTTTCATGACCAAATGGGTGCTATATTAAAGATGATACCTTTTGAACGATCGGTCCCGAGATCCAACAATAAATTAATACAATAATTTCATCATTCAAGATTTAACTCTGATCACCGTATTCAAGGCGGCAACGTTCAAAAAAGTATTAATCACACCCTTTTAGTACTTTTTTTTTATTATTTACGGTATTTTGTGAGATCTAGAGCCAAATTATTTTTTATAAATATTTTTTGTAATGATTTTTGGAAGCTATTGTAGGATTGTGATAACCGATTCTTAGCTTTTTGTAGGCCTTAATTAATTTAATAACATAACCAAAGCCAATGACAGGTCATAAGTCCTGAAATGCCTAGACATATTTTCTTCAAAAGATTTTCCTTTTCTGTTGAGGTTTCCATAAATATTATAGTGAGGACGTTTAGTAGTATTTTTAAATATGTTAAAAGACTTTTAGATCAGACCAAATTTAACATATTACAACAGAGATGAAGAACATTTTGGAGATGGGAACAAAAAAGCCTAGGCATTAACAGGGCTTATGACTGGCCATTGGGTGGTTTATTGATTTATTTAAAACTTCAAGTACAAAGAATAAGTACTTTGGCCGATTTATTGCTAAAAGAAATATCTTTCAGCCATACAAAAAACAGACCGGTCAAAAGAAGAGATTGGTCAAAATTTTGAACTAAAAAAACCATAAATATATATTAGAAGATACAAACGTTAAAATAAAATATATTGAGAAAACCTAATTCATTAAAAATAACAACTGTTTTTTTAATTAGGAGATAAGGCTTGCACACATTAACATTGATATATATTTTTTAAAAGTACATTATGTTATTCGTATTTAATGATGAGAAAAATATGGAATCAGATGATAAGTTAGGGAGGAGAGAGAAAGAGGAACCAAGAAAAGAAAAGGGGATAAAAAAATCATTTGAGAAAAAAAAACAGTAAAAACTTAAGGAGTTCAGGATTCTGGGGATATAAAATAATGTTTCAGGCGTTTCTTGAAGGTGGCTAGAACTGTGTGGACTGTGTAATATTCACCATTCTGTATATGTTTGAAGTCCTACATTTAACAATTTCTTCGGTCTGTTGACTTTTGTGAAGTAAAAGAGCTGAAACCTTTATTGATGTGGGTGAGATTCATCTGATTCAATTATTTCACCTACATATTAGGCAATGCATGTAAATATTATTAAATTTTTATACTTTTTCTTGGACCAGGGGTGGTATTTTGAATCTTCTCTACCCCTTTATTTACGGACTTTTATTTTTTGCATGCGTTTACATTTTTCTTCATATCTCGCCACACTGAGGATCAAACGTCAAATAAATATGAACACGTAAAATCGAACATGATGATTTTTATTATGAACATTATTGTGACCAAAAACATAACTTTAAACACTTTATTAGGTTGAATTGACATTCGTTTTTCTAAACAAAACGTTTTGCAGCTACAAAGTGCACGGACAAATGAGAATCTAACTTTCAAAACGTTTATTACACAACGGCATAAAGAGTAAAAAATAAAAACTTCTGTTGTTGGAGAATCGCATATTTGTATAATAAGTGTCCTGACGAATAGATGCATAAATATTGAATATCCCAAAATCGGAAGACGTAGAAAAGTCGGCAATTAGTTATATAGAAATATCCACTGACATTTATTGGAATACTTAACTACAAACTTATTTACTTATTTTTTTAGACAATAAGTTTACTGATAAACTTGAATTTTCTTTCTAGTCTATTATTATAAAAATAATAAATAATAATTTAACATAATACACTTAAATTAAATCTATCTAAAAAAACTAAGTAAATGCTTTAAATATTAATAATTAAATAATTTGTGCTTAAAATGATCTACATATTTTTTACTATTTGTCTAAACGACAAAAATTAAGCTCATAAATATAGATTTTCATTCATAATATGATATTATAATATATTCAAACCAAAATGAATGAAACACAACATGTTAAATCATGTTAAAAAAATGAGGATTGATCCTTTTCAGTAATCCGTAAGGACCTCCCTTTTAATGTTGACTGTCGTGTTGTTACCTTTTTTGACCGCTTCGGTGTCCTTTTTATCAATTTAATTCTTTGACTATGTGCCGACACAAAAAAAGTGTTTTGGCGGCCTCGTGGTGAAGTGGTTAGCCCGTTTGCCTACTGTAATGATTGTATCATTACAGTAGGCAAACGTAGTAGTCAAATAATAATTGTATAGAATTCGACTCGGGGTTTTATCAACCCTCTAATTGACTATAAACAAATTAGCAAATAAGTACTGGTTGAACCTAACCGTGATAATTGCAGGTAACTAAATATTTTTCCCAACAATCATTCGTGCATTTAATTTTAGGAAAACGCAGCCAGTTCTGTACGAACTGACTCAAATCCTCACCAGTTACAGAGGTTTTATGAGCTATCTTCACCGTTTTAAGCTCTCAGAAATCAATAACTGTCCATGAGATGATGAGATACCCCAAGATGTCCCTCATTTGTGGATCATTGTCCCATTTTCAGCTTAGAGAAAATGCAGCTAGAGGCCTGATGTAGAAGTCTGGATGAGGACCTAGATGATATCGTAACAGTAATAAATCATAAGGACTTATCGCATGAAGTAATATCATACATGGTAAAAATAGTAAAGGTAATCGCTGAAATGAACAAAAATAGTAGACAAAATGCCAAACACTCTCAAAGTGGAACGGAAGGTCTGTTGATGCCTGTCAATAGTCCGACTTCTCCTGAATGAGTTTTCTGTGGTTTCCTTTTCTTAAAGCAAATGTAGAGAAGTTCCTTAACAAAGCCACAGCCGTTATCCCACCAGATCCTCACACCGCAATTAGATTAATTAGAAAGAACATACCTTTTGCAGTTAATATAAGCCTTGTACATAATAAGCAAGGCGAAGAATAAGCAACTCCCATTTTTTTAAATAACCGTTATAATTTAAATAAATTAACCTTAAATGTTAGATGAGTAATTAACAATTTTAATTCGAAGACAACCGGAATCAAAGCTGGGCAGAAAGGTTCTGAATTTAGTAATTCAGTCCTTGGTGACGTGTTGCGCTTCTGTATTGGTAGTCCTGGCACCTAGAGTTACACGCGTCAAGTGTTGCTATTGCCTATACTACCATACAAAACGTTTTGGGTTTAAATCCCAGCATGATTGATCTTTTTAAAATATAGTATTTCATGGTCCCTGGACTGGTACCTTAAACGTAAGACTAATCATCTTAACACCATGTAACAAAAAATATCTAGATATGCAGAATTTGGGGTACCAGTGCAGTGTATTTTACAGCATAAGGTGCAGAAAGGGAGTGATGATGATGATTTATAAAGATATAGGTAAGTACTGAATATTTATTTATTTTTTGTAAGAAAAATTAGGTATTACAAAAAATACAATATTTTAAAATTAACCAAAATTATAGGTTAACTAGCGGACCCGACAGACGTTGTCCTGCCTGAACGTTGGCAAAAGACTTTTCATTGATAAGTAGGTACCTAGCTACTTGTTTGTGATTAAATTCTAAAACTAAAAGTTGATAATATTATAATATTGAATTTAAGTTGGTACCTAGGTACTTGTTTATGGTTGAATACCAAAACATAGAATAAATGTTTTTTCCAATATGGCATTTTTTTGCAAACGTCAAACTCCGGTCTTATCACCAACAGAGGGGTGTACTTATTTAGGAATACGATTTTTAAAAATGTATTGAATTAAATATTGTTTTTATATTACCAAAAATCCAGGAAAAATAAATGGGTAGAAATTATAAGGAATTTAAGGAAATAATCTGATTGAGATCCACAAAAAATAAATGATATTTGTAAACATTTAAAAACAAACTTTTTTATGCGCAAAAAAATGACATTTTCCATTTTTTCGCAAATACGTTCTCCTCGAATGTAACCCTGGTAGATCGA